>NC_056735.1:868650342-868852842 GCF_019279795.1 Protopterus annectens
CCAAAATCTTGGATCCATGTAGGAGATGTAAACATAGTGCAGGCACTCCCTTGCTGTTTGTTGTTAATGAATTGTGAATGATTACTGGTTGGGAGAAACAACACTGCAGGCTGGATTACTTCCACTGGGTGTATCAGATAAGATTTACAAAGTGTTAGATGTAAGTTTGGAAATGAAAGTAAACAGCACACAAATCACAGGTTGCATTCCTTAACATCCAACCTGCCCTTTATTTCTTGGTAAATGCATATGATATTATTTCCATTTAATATACTCACACATTTTAAGGCCAATGATGTAGAGTGCCAGATTAATGGTCAGATAACTGAAGAATGACCAACAAACACAGACAGGTAACACAGATATGTATGTTTGCAAGCAATAATCATAACAGTTTGTGTGACCACTACGTGCACTATATCCAAATATAATTAATGTACAAATAACATTTGTATGGTTTTATATTACTGTAGATGATGTTACTGCCATTGGTTGTGTGAAGAATGATTTCCGTTCCTTGCTACAAAGGCTGGTGTGTGGCAAAGAAGAATAAGGCACCCATTGTGTGTTCTGAAGGTTCATTGAAGTGAGAGTTCAAATCCCCAGATCTCTGTAGACATATCTAATGTGAGCCATCATTTTCTAGTCTGTATGGCATAGACTGAGTATCCTAATTTGAACTACTTTTCCTTTTTTGTCTATTTTCCCTTTTCTGTCTTTGTTTTTTAATTTTTTTCTTTTTTCCCCACTGTTTGTGTGATGTGGTGGTTAGTGCAAACACAGGAAACCAGAGATATGAATGGCTAGTTTGGCTGTGCTTATCTCATTTGTGTAAAGAGCTGCAGTGAGCAAACTGGACACAGAATCTCCCCAGGCAGCAGACAGGACCCAAGCAGCCAAAAATAGAAACCAGATACATTCAATTAATAGTACTGAGCATCGTTCAAACCCATTAAGTGGCATTGTGTGGTAGTTAACAAGGAGACCTTAACAGTGATTATTAAAATAGGCAATGTCATGCAACTAATCTTCTGGCATCAGGTGTAAGTGTAGGGCTGGAATACAGATGGTCCTTCGTTCTAGTACAGGGTATGCAACCTTTTTTTCACTATCATGAATTGCAGTTTATAGCAATGAACTGAAAGATAGACAACTGTTATTTCAGCCCTTCTTGTGACAACAGGTGTAATTGTAGGACTGCTATACACATGGTCCTAGGTTCAAATACAGGATATTCCATACACTTTTACTGTTGTTCCACTTCCCATTATAGTCAGTCTCTCTTATAACAGTTGACATAGTGGCACTAATATTAATTATATGTATGAGGGCTGAGACAGCCTTATTGATTCAGTTATTTATGTATGTATCTAGGTATTATCACATTTATTATTACATGTATGACTGTGGGTATACTGTGTACTATATTTCTGTAAGTGTTTTTCTGCTATCTGGACTGCCATGGCCTTCACATTTGTCTAACACACATACACAACTGTCTGTACATCCAATAACCTTGAAATTGTAACTGCAACTATGTAATGCCTTACTGTTTGCCACTGTTGCTCTCTGCTTACCATTGGACAAATGTGGTGCTCAGAGGTACACACTACCAAGCACCATGTTTGCCCGATGGTAAGCAGAGTGCAGAAGTTTCAGTGTGCAGACTCCCAGTGAATGCAATGACTAGAATTGGCAGGAACACATCATTCTCCATTGCCCTAGGTCTGTGGCAGACATGGCAGGAGTTTGTGGGGAAGGTGTCAGGTTTAGGGTACAGAGATGGGGTGTCCAGGAGTCCAAGATTTTTATTGAACTCCTAGTTAAGAACCATAGTGTCAAACTTCCACATGGGGATTATTCTGGCTCCCTTGATAAGTCAGGATCAGGGAATTTAGGACTGCAGACTTCCCACACCTGTGTAAGTATCAAATACAGAGAGTACTTGTAAGACTTTAGAGCTGAATATAGGCAAAACTGGTATGCAAAATAGTATTCTGTTGTGTTGTGTTCTGTTTTTTTTTTCCACAGCTACACGTGATCATGAGGTAAATGTCTGATCCCATGGAACTAGAGTGGCGAGGATGAGGGAAGCATGTGGTATGTATGCAGCAGAATGGTAGTGTTATTCTAGAATTAAAAGTTAAAGATAGCTTGTTTGGTAATTTATAGAGTTGTATCAAACTGAGCATGCTATCTCAACTGTAAAAGCAAATATGCATCCATTAGCCTGTAGCATAAACTAAGAGTCCAGTATTACAATATCAAATTGAGCATGCATAACTCAACTGTAAAAGCAAGTATGCATACATTAGTCTGTAGCACAAACTAAGAGTACAATGTTACCCTTTAGTCAGAGGTTGTGGGTTCAAATAGCACACTCCCCAGTACTGTTACTTCTGCAATTTAAATTAAATTAAAACCTCTATACAAGTGGCACGGATGCCCTTCTGTAAAGTGTAATCTGTATAATTGGAACACACATATGTACAATATATGCATATGCCAAAGAGTACTTGCTGCAATCTGTAGTATAATGTGCATCTGTTAGGACTTGGTAGTCTTAAAAGTACAAGTTGTCTGATAAGAATTGGTAGTCTTAAAAGTAACGTTAAGATAACAGTCAATTAGTTGTATCAATGCATTGTATGTTACATATGGAGCTACTAATCTTATCTTTTTTTTCTCACCCAACCCTTATTTTCTCTTTTTTATTTTATTTTTATTTTTATTTTAGTATGTATTTATTTATTTATCTATTTTTAGTCATATGTCATCAAATTGTGTCCATGCCATCCATGTGTACCACATCACTAAATGCTCCACAGCACAGTGGGGTAGGCCTGCCCCACAGGATCCACCTGGCCCCATCCACCAACTCCAGCACCATTGTCCAGCTTGTCTGGGAGCCAACCTGCCAGTACCACCTTTGCTGCCTCTGCACTACCTGCCCCCTCAGGTAGTCCTGCCCCAGAAGGTGGTTCAGTGGTACCCTCTGGGAGCAGTGGTGGATGCAGTGATTTTATCACCCATGGTGAATTGTCAGGAATGGTGCATAGGGGTGTGTGCCACACTGTTGGCACATGCCTACGCTGTGTGGAGAGGCTGCTATCCCTCATTTTACATAATACCAGGAGGAGGAGATGCAGATGTCAGGTACTCCAGCAAGTGGTGGTGTGAGGTGACAAGGATGACAGTCCAGTAGGTGAGAACTCGATTCTTACTGTCGCCCAGCTTGATGACCATGGGTTCAGGATGTCCCCACCATCACCCCAGTCATGGTGTCCCCCAACCTTTTGTGTCCATCACTGTCCTTGTCTTTTGCCTTGTTTGTCTTGTCTGTCTGCAATTGCTTCCTCCTCTACCCAATTTACCTCACCCAGACATTTCTACATCCTTTCCCCAATATTCCTCTCTCTCAAAATAAAGGACATCTGCCCACAAAAAAAAAGTCATCCCATACACTGCTCTCCATTTTGCACACATGTCTTCTTGACACACTTGCTTCATCCAATTGGCTATACAACATGATTGTGTTGTGGTCACCCCTCTCTCTGGAGGTGACAGTCCAAATTCAGATAATATTTTGCAGGTATGTTCACTTTATATGGTTAAAGGAATGGATAACTATGGTTCTTTCCTACATCCCTCCTGCACATTCCTGCCCTGCTTTCCATTTGTTCTTCCTCCTGCTTGGTCTCCATTTCACCACTGTCCAATCTTCTGCATTTCTTTTCTTTAATGCATTATTGCGTGATGGTGCGTATTGTGCACCAACAAACAGCAACTGTAATGTGAAAGTAGTTAAAAGTATTACATACAGCTGAATTCAAACCCAGTACCATCTGGCCCTAAAAAGGAATGTATCACTCCATTAACTGCATTAACACATTCTGCTACAGAGTCAGTTAAGTAGCAGGTGTTTTCCAAAGACTCAGTAATAACTGTCAGACTTTTTTCTTTCCCCTGCTTGCTCCTCATTTCCCTGCTTTCCTATCTACCCCATTTTAACACATTTAATGTGGTCAAAATGTAGAATCACACACAACACACATAAGTAGCAGAAAAAGCAATGGATTCATTCACTTTTTGGGCTCAATAATTGTGAGGAAGTGAGCATGGTGCAATGCTGCTTAACCCCACTGTGAAAGCCAAAACACAGTGACACATCTCTTATAAAAAATTATGTTATTGCATTATCACTCTGTAATAAAAGGTATTTTAAAGTATTAGATACACCTGTATTTGAACCCATTATCACTGGGGCCAAAAAAGGATTGTATCAATGCTTTAACACATGCTGCATAGGTAAGGATTCTGTTCTCCGTGCAGTCAACTGGGCATGTGTGTGTGTGTGTGTGTGTGTGTGTGTGTGTGTGTGTGTGTGTGTGTGTGTGTGTGTGTGTGTGTGTGTGTGTGTGTGTGTGTGTGTGTGTGTGTGCGCGTGCACACGCGCTCGTGTGTGTGTCTATCCAGAAGAGCAGAAGTGTGTATCCTGCAGTTACAGCTCCAATCCTATGAATTGACACTATTTTGATACTTGCACAGATCCATTTCATGGAGGCCTTCCAACGTCTTCGCCCAACATGCACCGCTGATGTCATCCACTATAAGTTGACTTGCAGCCATGTAAAAATCAGACTTGTGCTGTGGTGCTTGCGTAAAGTACTGTAGTCTATGTACTTAGGTAGACATTCTATTCCCCACTGCAGTCAACTGTGTGTGTGTTTGTGCACTTGCTTGACAGGAGAGATAACATTTTACAACAGCACATGGGACATTGCTTTTACCATCTTCCTTTCAACAGACTCTGCTAATTTGTAGATGTGCAGTATACACATCATGGCAGGGACAGAGATGTCCTGTAGTCCAGGCAAAAGTCACCTCATCCTTACCAATACATATTTCAGGAAGAGGGCTTTCCATATATCCACGTACATCATGGCATAATATGTAGGACTTCTATTTTCTTGGTGTGAAACTCCCGTGGTCTGTTCAGCTGCTGCAGATGTCTGGTGATGTATATACAGAAGGAAGCATTATACTGTATTAGTGTTTAGATGAGGTTTGAGTACAGTGCTGTTATATCCTCCTCAGATCTAGATATAATAGCCTGACTGCAGCGGTGCATGATGTAGTCTTTCCATACCACTGTGGACACTTGGTCAAAGTTCAGATTGCTATCTATGTGCATTCCCAAATCTTACACCACTGGTTTCAGCAAGGGGGGAATGTTGTGAATGGTGTATTTACCGAGAAATTCCACTTTGCATAAAGCATAAATCCTGACACATTCTATATTTATTAGTAGACCGTATGTCTTTGGCACCAATCATGTGTGTGTGTGTGTGTGTGTGTGTGTGTGTGTGTGTGTGTGTGTGTGTGTGTGTGTGTGTGTGTTAGCCAGTCTTGTACTATAGTCACATCATTGGTGGACTCAATGATTGCAACCAGTATGCACGAAGCAGCAAACTTAGTAAGCTACAGGTCAGATTTTGCAGCCTGGACTGTTGAGAAATAGATAGGGCCCAGCACAGATCCTTGGAGTACACCAATGGTGACAGCTGCAATGGTAGATATTGATTCCCCAACTTTCACAATATGTGGTCTGTTGGTGAGAACACTGGTTACCATCTAGTGACGTAAGTGTTAATCCCCAGCTGGTAGAGTTTGTCAATGATACCTCAGTAGGGGGATTGTGTACAAACCCTTGGACAGATCAAGATATGCAGTATGCACTGTGTTACCTTCATACAGACCTATCACATAGAAACAATGGGCTGTGACAACATCACAAATTGCCTATAGTATGACTCAGAACATATGCCTACTTGACACTGACACAATGTGATGTACACTTGAACACACCCTCCAGATGGGCTATATACCTGTAGAAGGGTGTATATATCAACATGAATCCATCTGAGTGGGCTGGGGACAGCACCTGATGCATGCATGCATAGACACATCCTGGCTCTCCTGATCTGTGAAGTAGACCAACATGTCATCATGGACCTTCTCTAAATGGACACTAGTAATATCCTGGCTGTGTGCAACAGACATGTGTGAGTTTTTGATGCTACATCTGTGTCTGTTACATCTGTCAGATGTCCTCAAAGAGCATCATCCTGTGGAAATTGAAAAGGCCAAGGCAGTCAAGAGTCCACACTGAGGTATTCACTCCACAGTGACAGTTGTGGCCATCAACACCTATATCACCAAGTGGGTAGAAAAGCAGATCACATACATGGCATACAAATATATAGAAATGTGTGAAGTGACTTATATCTCATGCCCAGTGATCAAGTGAGTACATCAGGGCTATATGCTAGGCCCTTTCCTGTCCATGATTGAAATCACAGACATCAAGAATGACATACAAATCCTGTGTCCCAACAGCTGTCTGGAGGACTACAGATTGTGGACAATCATTGACTCCAACTGTGATATTGGTATAATGCAGACAGTATCAACTCACATCAAAGACTGCTGCCACAGACATGACAGCATATGAGATGAAAAAAAAACGTGAGGATTTGTTTCATTATGCAGACAAATGCACAAATGAAGGATCTAGATGCCATACCCTATCAGCAGTCCAGTTGTTATGTAGACTGTCTCCTGAGATATATGGTATGTGGAATGTCCACTAGCATACGTCTATGGTAGTGAGTACTCCCTTGTATGTAACAGAAGTATTGAGTATGTGCAGGACATCCACATGACAGGCTATAATACCTTCATACTGATACTGCACACTAAAGAATAAATAAAAAATAACAATCACAGGTAGAAAATAAAACTGAATCCTTTAATCACCTCTTTCAATTAAGTCCAACTCACAGGACTTAAGTTTTTCATTAATATCCATAAGCACAGAGCCAATACAGGAAGGGCTAATTTGTGTGGTCAATACAGAACAGAGAACTAATGCCTCTTCCTTCAATTTATACTGTTTGGTCATGTCCCTCTCGACTAATATCTTGACCCATTACAAAGAACAACAGTGGGCAGCTGCAATCTGCCTAGTTCTAAAACCTTTGTCATCTTCACTTTCTGGTTCATACAGAGTACTAGGGCTTTTAAAGGCTCTCGGCCCCCTAGGTGCAACATCAAGCAACAAATACTTTTTAAAACTTAATATAGTGAAAAATGTATTTGTTTCTTTAAAAAGCAGTCTTTCCAGGTTATTGCATACCTCTTGTAGTTCAGCAGAAAATGTTGCAGCATTACAAATGCCCATGGAAGAGAAAGGATTATCTGTTTGACAATTTCTCTTTCAACATGCTTTTCCTGAAATCTAGTGGGCACATCTCCATTTCTACTAAAATGATCATCTGTATCTGCTTGAAAATGTACTGTTCCATATTACTTTGGATTGAATCAGGAACCTCACCTCGGAGGATTTGAGGCAAATTAGATGAAGGGTCTGTGGCCATGAATAAAAAACAATGATACCACACGATAAAGAACAAATAAAAAATAACAACCACAGCCAGAAAATAAAACTGAATCCTTTAATCATCTCTTTCAATTAAGTCCAGCTCATAGGACTTAAGTTTTTCATTAATATCCATAAGCACAGAGTCAAAATGGGAAGGGCTAAGTTGTGTGGTCACTTCAGAACAGAGAACTAATGCCACTTAATTCATTTTACACTGTTTGGCCATGTCCCTGTTGACTAATATCTTGATCCATTCCATAACAATGGTTTGACTGTTTGACCCTGAAAATGAAGATGACAAAGGTTTTAGAACTAGGTGGATTGTAGCTGCCCACTGTTGTTCTTTGGACTCTGTGCTTATGGATATTAAAGAAAACTGTAAGTCCTATGAGTTAGACTTAATTGAAAGAGGTGATTAAAGGATTTTATTTTATTTTCTGGATGTTGTTGTTATTTTTGATAATACTATAATAGTTCACAGCCTTCACCAGACCAATACCTATGTATAATGCACCCTTCCTCATGTTCCTCCATACACATCTTCCAATGATGTGTCACTCAAGTGCACCACCTTTGTCACTGTGAGCTGGCACACATCTATTTGTGCATACCTAGGTATTAGTTTTGTTGTATAAACATTACTGTCTGATGGCACGGAACCCCCATCAAGGTGTAATACTACATGCATGTGTGATATCTGTTTCGGTGATGCACTCATGACATATATGGCTGCTCAAAGACATTAATAGCATGATTTACAATCGTGACAGTGTGGATTGTGCTATGTATATGTATATCTCTGCCATGCACACCAGTCAACTAGCCTTTAGTGATCATAATGTCAAGTGTGTCTCCTCATACCTCCTGCATCTGTTAGTGTCAGGAGAGTATACTTGTTTATATTCATTGATTGCTAACATGTCCTAATAGTTGCACAAGTGTGTTGGTGCAGAAGCATCTATATTCACTCAGAAACACATATGCTATGTCAGAGATATGGGTATTACTGGTGGTATTAGTCTGATATTGTTAATGATTTTGTATTATTGTTTTACTGTTGGCCATGAGCCTGTATCTGTATCCTACTTGTTGGAAGCCTCTGCTGACAATACAGGCAAACTCAGGCAAATCAGTTTGCACAGTTTCACAATATGCACCCAACCTCGACTGTATTTAGCATCGACGATACATGTCCTCTCCATTGTTCATGTCTGGATGCTTATATCACACAGACATCCTCCACTGTTATGTTACCTTGTGTAACAGTCACATCATATACATTTGTCACTGTGCAGTCCTTACTATGCCATGTGGAGATGTGATTAGTGTTCCTGCTGCAACTGTCTTCCTTTTACATTTCCTCATGTGTGGTACATTACAATGTTTCACCTGTCCTCCTTTCCGGTGTTCATCCCTAAACTTCATCTTTGCGTCCCTATTCAATAAACACACTTTCTATGACTGTTTCTTATAAATGATAGTCCATGTATGCTTACAGATCATCGTCGCAACTTGTATAGACTGCCTGGAATGGGATTCCACAATACTCAGCACTATATATACTGTGCTGTCCTGTCCACACAACATAATACATTAATATATGAGGAACCCTGATGGTCTGTGTGGCATTCCACAAATCCTGCTAGCCCAGTATGCTGGAATGCACACATGCACTGTCCTGTCCTGTACCTGCAACATAATACATTAATATAAGAATATTGAATATTGAATATAAGAAAAACCCGTGTGGTATTTTGCCGAATCCCGCCAACCCAGTTTGCTATGCTGTAACTAAGTTCACTATCCATGTTGCTTTACATGGTTTCCTGGCTGCCACAAAACCCTGCTTGTTTACGTTTGAAGGCGAGACACAGCATGAATATTCATTAAGCACTGCTGCTCACAGCACAAACACATAAACTCCATGTAGACTTCACATGAAGCCTTCACAGAGTTTATTGAATCACAGAGAATATGTTTATGTGATGTAATATTTACTAAAAATTCTCATTATGAAAAACAGAGGGGATATGTGGGGAAAGATAAACCTGTCCTTTAATTTGGATGAGTGCATTAGTTTGGCTCTTTTAATCAAAGGAAGTAGTAATATAAAAGTTGTTATTGCAAAAGCTTTATTATTAAAAGCACAGTCAACACAACAATAACCTATATAATTAGCAACAACAAATATCACAAATAAAACACTCATTACATACCAAACTTGTTTATATTTAAGAGGAAAAAAATCAGTCCTAACAAATTTCAATGAAACTGAGGTCATGTGAATATCCAACAGGCACATCCCTTTGAGTATCAATCTTGGCATGTTCTAAACAAGATTTAAAAAAACAATTTTTTTTGCAATTTTAATAATCCAAGGGAGCATATTTTCAACATTGAAACATCAAGAATGTTTGGAGGCCAAATAGGATCTTACTGATGTTGAGAGGTGAAGGAGACAATGATAAAAAGTGAAATTAACCTAGTTCAGGCTGGGATGAGTAAGTAAAAAAACTGGGGAGACACACAAGTAGCAGCTCAATGGGAAAGTAAGCAGAAATTAAATTTTGCATACATATTTCAAGACTATTGGTATCAGGGCAGTTCCAAAATGTTTGTATGTCAGATTCATCTGTTTAATGGTAGATTATAAACTAGACATTTCTTGGTGGTCACAACTGGAGATATTTCTCCGATTGTTTCATGAAAAAAAATCTAGTGCTGTATATGTTTGAAAATATATATATATATCATCAATGCTGTCATTTCTGAAATTAATTCAAACTATTACCTCATCTGGATGAAATGCCAGAGCGATAGCACTGCTCTATATCAGAATATGTTTTAATTTCGGGTAGGGTCAGTAACTCATCTGACTCTCTCAGGGATCATTGCCTTCTCCAAGCTGGAGGTTTTTAGTACTCCTCACACCTTCGTTTAGCTTCCCTTTCAAAAAAAACTAATGCATCATCCAAGTCGGCAAATGAATGCATTTCTCTTGATATTTTATATTTGTGGAGTATTTGAAGTCTATGGCCAAGTCCTTATTGTAGCATAATGCATGAATATGCACAAAGGACCTTTGCTTTTTGACAGTGTCAGGAACAAGGTCTTGGAAAAGACAGACCCTGCCCCCCCCCCCCCTCCACTGCACTTTTAGTTGCTAGGGTGGCAGCTGGATCTAGATTTAACACACTTTGAAGATGCTGCTCCAGATATAGGCACATATTCATTGTACTGTCCAGCTCTGACAAGCTGATCAAACACGCATTATTATACTATTGCCTATTCTTAGCATCCTCCAGTTTCTTTTGCAGTTGGGCAAGATGGATTTATAAACTGCAGTTTTATTCATGCAAATCTGCAGGTGGGTTGTGTGAAAGGACATGGTAGGTTACAAATCATTTGTCTAGTGATTTCTGTTTGGCCAAGTCCTCTGTCCTAATAGTGGATACCTCTTCTAGGAGTCTCTGAACAAGTCCATCCAGACTGTTAAGCTTACCATGGATACTGGGCATCATGCAGAAGATGATCATACCATTCATGAAATTACTTTGTTATCTCGGCATCTAGTAAGCACAGACTGCACTTTGGAAAAACTTACCAAGGTTGACAGTCAGATAGGCTTGAATCAATGGATAAGAGGTTGAGGCAGAAATTGTCTTTTAGTTTCAGCAACTTTTTCTCTGCAGAACTCTAAGAAGACCCATTATACTCCATGAAAGCATGGGCTACAGAAGTAACATCATGTGTAGGTTACTTTTAGCTAGGCCAAAAGTATTTGATGTGTAATATGTATATATATATATATATATATATATATATATATATATATATATATATATATATATATATATATATATATATATATGGGTCCCCTACTGTTCACCGAATGGCCGTTTCACTGAAACTGAAATGGCCTGGCATACTTTCGCGAAAGTGCTTTTCACCGAAAAAACACTTTCACGGAAGTATGCTGAAAAGTAAGGGAAATCCTGGGGGAATGGCTGTTGCTGAGATCGTAGTACAGTGGGGATAAGGGAATATTCCCTTTTCCCCACTGTAGTGTCATCTCGGAGTGAGAATATAAAAGTAGGGGTGTGTGTGAGGGGCACAGCCCCCCACATGTGGGTGCAGGGGAGATATCCCCACTGGGTAAACATTAGTTGTGTGGTTTTTTTTTTACGTTTTTGAGGGACTTTAGCGAAAGTGCTTTTTCGGTAAAAAGCACTTCCGCTAAAATGTGTTCGGTATTGAACTTTCGTTCAATAGTCCTAGACCCATATATATATATATATATATATATATATATATATATATATATGTGTGTATATATATATATATATATATATATATACATATATATTTATATATATATATATATATGCCTACTTCTGTTTATCGCAAAACCGCTTTTTCAAAAAAACATACAGCTGAACCCACTTTAGCAAAAGTTCACTTTCACGAACACCGATTCACCAAATCGGAACCCCCCACATCCCTGCTACTTATATATACTAACTCTGAGATCACACTACAGTGGGCAAAAGGATATATTTCCTTATACCCACTATACTGTGCTTCAGTGAATCGGTGTTTACAAAAGTGCACTTTCGTTTACATGCACTTTTGCTAAAGTGGGTTTGACTTTCTGTTTTTTGAAAAAGTTTTTTTTTGATAAACAGAAGTAGACCCCATATGTATGTATATATATATATATATATATATATATATATATATATATATATATATTTATTTATATAGGTCTACCTGAAAACGCTGAAAGTCCACACCGCTGACAATGAGAACACCGACACCGGAAGATCGACAATGGAGATGATCGACAGTTGAAAATCCCGATGCTGAGAACACCATGTTAAGGTAAGTGTGCAATAGTGATGGACTGTAGGGTAAGGGGTGGGTTAAGTGAGTTAGGGTTAGGGTGCAGGTTAGGTGAGTGTGCGATAGTGACGGACCTTAGGCTTAGGGTTTGGGTTAAGGTTAGTGCATAGATAGTTGTGTATGTAAGGTTTAGTGTAGGTTTGTAAGGTTTTTGGTGTGCTTGCATTGTGTGTGTGCTTTTTGGACAGGGGATTTGTTTTCTTTGTTGACTGTCGGGATTGTGGTTTGTCGGGCATGTGAATTTTCGTGTTTTTGAACTTTCAGTTTTGTGGTGTCGGTGATTTTGTTGTCTGTGTTTTAGTGTGTCGGTGTTATCAGGTAGACCCGTATAGATATATATATATATATATATATATACACAGTGTGTATATATATATATATATATATATATATATATATATATATATATATATATATATATATATATATATATATATATATATATATATATATATATATATATATATATATATATATATACAAAGTGTACAAGAAAATAAAAGCATGTCTATGTAAGCGGTACACACATGAAAAGGCTGCTGGGGGGGTACACAGGAACTGCTGATAGAAAGGACTAAATACCTGACACAGCTCATGTTTAGATGCCAAAGTTATGTTGACAGAGAAAAACCTTTTAAAATAAAGCTAGGCCACATGGGAATGTACTCTGTATGCATTGTCCCATTCTTTTGTTTCTGTGGAGGATATTGATAAGTTTATGTCCAGCTCTTTGGAATCCAAAAAAAAAAAAAACTCTATTTGGATGTCATAAGAAAAAAATGTCCAGTTCCCTTTAACATGAAAAAAAGAGCCCTAACACCCCTTTGCTGACTAAATTAATATTGAAATCCAAAAGAAATATGAAAAAAGTCACTTGATCAGTGATAGCTAGGGATGTGGAAGTCAATGTCCCCCATAGAGTTGGTGAATATTCACCCCAGTAGTTGTTCAGTCTTAGGATGAAAGGAATCCCCTTGTGGATTTGCAAGGATTCAGCCTAAAGATCAAGATTGCCAAAGGAGAGAATATGGAAGCTTATTGGAGTGACACATGATGTCCAGAAACACTAGACCTGCAGGACTGTGAGCTGTTATGCAACACAATAGCACAGCAAGAAGGGGTTGATTCCCATCCTTCTCACTGTCAGTGGTGCTAACCAAGGGACTAACTGTACAGTTCCTGTGCTCTTCAACTTTCTCTCACTAGTGATGTTTACATTGGATGGGTGCAATTGTTTATTGATATAATTATGCCACTGCACGTACCATCATGGTGAAGGAATTTGGTTCATTTTTTATTAAACAGCTTTATTTTCTTTTAAAGGCAGGGGGATAGGGCACATTTTTTTCGGCTGACAATACAGTCTGTGGCCTGGTTCACTATTGTTTGGTTAAGGTGCATCATGTTCATAATTCTATGAATACTCAAAAAGCACATAGTGCTGCAATCCCTTCTTTCACTCAATTCCCAATATCCACACACCAATTTTTGACCTCATGTTGTGTCACCTTTGCAGGGTAACAACATACAGAACACAGCTAATGACACAGTAACAGTCCCTTAATGTAAGGGTTATGTCCACTACCTACAAGCATAGAGCTATCCTTGACCATTTAGAAAGAAGTTATTGCCTGGTAGCTTTTCTGCAGAAAACCAAAACTAAAAAGAAAAGATGTATCTTAGTCTGTAAGAAAATGGAAGGGCTGGAGCACTCTTTACCTGTATACATCAACTAAAAGGGATATTGAAATGCTAGTTCATAAGTCCTCAGGCTGGGTAAAATGTGAAGAAGCTACTTACTCTCAGGGCACATGAGGAATCATATTAGCTAGGTCTCAAAAGCACACACTATTTTTGGGGAACTTTTACGTCCTAAACTCCAGTGACCCATGCCACCTTTGACATTTTTTCAAGGCAATACTCTCATTCCAATCAAAAACAGATTCATACATTATTACAGGAGACATTAATCTAGTTGTAGACCCAGTTATAGACAAATTAAGAAGGGAGACAGAGAGTAATCCAAGATCAGCTACACAACTTGGATGAACTTGATTTAGTGGACTGCTAGAAGGAATTAAACCCAAGGAAGTTGAACTTTACTGATACTTCACCAAAACTAAGGATAGCTGACCACATTGATTATTGGTTCATTTCAGGAAAATTACTGGTCGATACAATCAGATTTAGATTTCCCCCTTGTAATCTGGTATGAAAATGTGGGTTTAGGGTTGTCTCTCTTCCTGACAATGTACCAGCATAACACCCCACCCTCTTGGAGAATGTATCATCTTTTGTTACAATTTAAAGTTTATAAGGAAAGATTTAGATAAAAGATTATTCATTTTTGGTCAGGGAAAGAAATACATGAGATAGTCTGGGCCCAATGAGGTTGGTTTAAATTAGAAATTAAAGTATGGAAGAAAGGCTTTATGAAAGAAACGTTAAGGTAAAGGCAGCAGGAATTACTCAACTGGAATAAAAGGTGGAAAAAAACTTGAACGGGATTATATAAAGTGTGGATGCCAAAGCAACCTTTTGTTCATTCAGCTAAAAAAGGAGGGAAAAGTGTGTCTGGATCCTCCTAAGTCAAAAAGTGCATGGCAAATGGGAAAGGTTTAAAACATTTTACTGAGCTAAGGGGTTAACATCACAAAATCCTATAGCTTGTAGACTTGATGTAAGGGCTAGAGAGAGATGGCTATAATAGTCCTACAGGATCAGGATAACCTCCCCACAAAGGACCCAGTCCAAATCAACACAATCCTGATGGGAGAATGCATTAGACCCAAAACTGCCCCACCATCAATCCCATCTACAATCTCTCTGACTTTGCTGTCTAACTTAAAATTCAATATACTATCTGGGAGTCAGAACTTAGTGAGAGCTACATCAATCTCAGGAACAGAATTTATTTCCAGTATTGGGAGTCTTGGCTTCAGAAAAGTCCCTGGTATGAATGGCCTCACACCAGATTTTTTAAGGAATTGAAGGGGCAACTAGAAAACCCATTTAAGACATTTTATGAAGAAGGAGTAAAAAAAGGGTGCATTTCCTCCTAATATGTTAGTGGCTACAGTCTTCGTGTTTTTTAAGGCACATATAGATAAGACAAACCCATTTCACTTCTTCAATTGGAACTAAAAATCTATACCAAAATAGTGGCTAAGAGGTTTACAAACTTACTCCCCAAACAAATTCTCCCCTTACAACATGACTTTGTGAAGCACAGAATAGGTAGTCCTGAACTTATAAGATTGTGGCTAAATATCCAAAGGTGGTCTTGGCAGAATAATGTCTGCAAAGCAGTGATCCTGATTGGTTTCAGAAAGGCTTTTTGATTCTATAGAGTGGGGATTTATTTTGGAACTGTTATAGAATATTTACATTTCCTGATTTTTCTTTATCAGGAAATGAAAATTGATGTATAAAAATCCTGAGGCCTACATCACTACTAATGAGATCTCTTTACTTATGCAGGAACTCATGAGGGACATGAGGCAAAACTACCTTCTATCTCTTCTCCTCTTTTTGCTAGTTACAGAAGTATGCATCCAATACCTGGACCCCAGGTTAAGCAATATAGGGATCTATACACCCACACATGGTAAGATGGTGTCCTTTTAGTTTGCAAATGATAGTGTGCTGTACATTACAAATTTACATGACAAATATGAGGTTACCCTCCAATGCTTCAGAGATCTTGAACATCTAATAGACTGGGAGATCAATGAACAAAAAATGTATGTATTCCTACTGCCAGATTTGGTTAAGGTTTCCTGGCTCAGTCCTGTCTTAGACAAGAGAAATATACCTTAGAATACAGACACATGGGAATCCTGATGGCATTCAATCCCTCTAAAATAGTCCAAGCTAATTTTTAGCCATTATATAGTCAATGAAGTAGTAAGATCTATTGCTGAAAAAAAATCATTCATATCATTCATCACTATATGATCAAAATGTGTATTCTCCCAAAACTACTCTTTATGATGAGACATCTGTCCTCTACATACAAGTTTCCATATAAGAAATGAATCACACGTTTTCTTTGGGATGACTCATACCCTAGAACAAGCAGGCAAAAATTGTTGCTAACTTTCAGCACATTACCATAGGTTGATAGCTAAATGCACATATACATGCACCTGAATAAGAACAAGACCAATATGACAATACATTGAAGTTCATATCATCCTATCCTCACTGGAGAAGAAAGTACAATCTACATCATTTAAGGTTTGGGATCCCAGAGGGTAGGAAACATGGGTGAAGGATAAAATCCTCTGATGGAGTAGTTTCCTTCATGAAAGTATTAATTGCAAAGCATTTGGGATCATAGAATCACAGGAGATTACTAGGTTATCAACCTGGAGGTCATTTTAAGTTTAGTCATTTCAACCTGATGTAATACCATAGAGGTACTAGCCAATACCCAAGATTGCATTTAGTGATGACTACCCATGTCCAGAACTGTTGTGGGTGCTACCCTAAGTAAGAATTTACAGTGACCCATCCACTCATCCAGGTTATTCTTGAATGGTGTCATAGAGGTGCTTTGTTTCACATGAATTGGTAGCCTATTCCAAAGTTGTGGCAGTCACTGGAAGATAAATCTGTCCCTCCAGAATGTCCTATTTAAGTCCCAGACCATATTTAAGTCCCTGGAATGGGTAGCCTTGGACCCATTTGATTTATGGATATGCAGTAAATTCATTAGATGTGGGTCTTGGGCTGCTCTGTAGGACGGGCATAAGTCTCCCCTAAGAAGTCTATATGATATGAGTATAGTGACAGGGATTTTAGTCCGTCCGTGTAAGGCACATGCTGGAGGCCCTTGATCTTCTTTGTTAGAAACCTCTGAGGTCTCTCTAATTGCTGTAGGTGCTTACTTAGTACTGTACATACCGAATGTGGTATTATACTCAGTTATGGAATGGATACATGCCCAGTATGGGGGTTATAACTTCTTTTGCTCTCAAGGCAATGCCTTTACTAATCAAGTGAGCTATGTGGAAAGCTTTCCTTACAATGGTAGACATGTGATGATCAAATTAAGGTCGTGGTCAACCTATGATCCCAGGTCCCTTGCCACTTCATGGGTACTTAGGGTATTGTTATTGATCTGATAGTGTGAAGGGACACTGTTTGTGCTGAAAGGAATGACAATACATTTCTTTGCATTCAGTTTGAGACTGTATCTAGTAAACCAATCGCTGGTCTGTGTGAGACCATCCTGGAGTATACTGGCATCATTTGGGGATTCGATAATTCCACTGACCCCTGTTAAACCTCGCTGGTAACAGGTCTGCTGGTTGATGTGGAGTAACCCACTTTGATAGTGTGTGTCCAATTTGTGAGCTAGTTGGCAACCCATCTTACAGCGAAGGGGTTTACCTTCAGTTTGCTAAGTTTGTCAGTAATGCCTGAATGTACAAGGCATGTCTAACCCAGAATTGTTGGACATGCTCCACCTCAAGAAAACCAAATCCATTAGAGCTACACACTCCAGGGATTTAAACCTTAGCACAACATTAAATAGGTCATGCTGGAGAGATAGATTCATATCCCAGAGGCTACCCTCACTCTGGAATAGAATCCCAGTTCATGTCAGGTAGAGCCCCTCACTGACCCTCTTCAAGAGAAATCTTGACGAGTGGATGGGAAATTGTAAATTTACTCCTGGGATCACTTCTATGGCCCTGCTGGACAGAGGCTCAAGAATCTAGTCTAAACGGGAGGCGAAAGCCAACACATTCTGGCTAGGCTTATAAGTGCCCTAGGGCAGATAGCCTAGTACCTACCTATGAACCTATGAACCTATGTAGGATTCTGTCTAAATCCTTTGCCAAGTCAAGGTATGCTGTGTGCACAGATTTGCCATCATCAATGGTCTTGGTCACACTTTCAAAGAAATATATACCTATATATATTTATATTGATTATTATAAGTTAATTTTAAGTATAGCTACTAGGATATCATTGATACTGATATTGGTATTGGTATTGTGTATTGGTATACTGGTATTGTGTAGGATGCATGGCAAGGATACAGAATATATAACTGGTACACCACCAGCTTTTTTATTAGTACTATTAAAGCAAGGAAAACATCATTTTCTGTCATACATATATATGCAAATGATAGTATAATGAGAGTAAAATGAGAAATCTGAAAGAAATACATAAAATCTGCAAGGAAAAATACAGATAAATTTTAAAGGAGTTGGAAGGGATGGGAGTCACTCTGTTACGAGTTACATCCAACTCCACTAACAATGAAGACAAAAGAGCTGTAGTTATAACTACAGTGTTATTGCTGAGGGAAGATAAGATAACAAAAAATATAAAACATTAGGAGTTACGTCTGGGAAATATCAGGGTGTAGAAAGGCAATGGGAAGATACACAGAAAAATGGTAAAATGTGAAGAATGTCATTTGATAAAAAATGTATGAAACAGACATGCTTTTAAATGTAAATAGCTCTTAATTATTTTCTATATGTTACCATAAAGATGGCAGACCTCTTATTCGGTATATGTTTTACAAATATTTTTGGTCCTGTATTAAAACTAATTAAAAGAAAGGTGCCATATATGAAAACAGTGAAGGTGGCTTGTGTTTGGGACCTCCAGTGGCATGCTGTGGAGTATTACCTGTAATGTATTAGTGTGGAAGTTGGGTTGGAAATGAGGGTAAAGTGAAGGATACTATGCATGCGAACTATGAACATTATAGGTCCATGGGTTCATAGTTTTTTACTAGGCTAGCAGCCACAAGAGCTTATTTAAGCCTAGCCATGCATCCCAAATCTCTGATAAGTTTTGATACCCTTGATAAGTATAATCAGGGGCTTGGGAGATGAAACATTTACAAGCAGGGGCCTAGGAGATGAACCATTTACAGGTTGCCTGTGTACATTGGAGACATAGATGTCAAAACAGGGATTAATTTCTGGTTTCCCAGCCAATTGCACAAGTTGCACTTGAATTGGGTTAGGGAGGAACTCTGCTTCACATGGATGGGGGGAGCCTGTTTCATAGACGGGGTAGTCTCTGGGATACATCCCTATCTCTCCAGCAGGTCCTGTTTATCTCAGAAGCAAAGTTTAAGTCTTTAGAATGGGTAATTCTGGTGCTGTTTGTTTTGTAGATATGCAGGAGGTCCATCAGAGTGGGGTCTGACAATGCCCTGTATGCCAGGCATAGATCTCTTCTGAAAAGCCTGTAGGAGACAGAATACAGGGATAGGGCCTTGAGGCAGTCTGACTAGGACATTTTACTTATGCCCTGTATTCTTTTAGTGAGCAACCTCTGTGGACATTCCAATTGTTGGATATGCCTGGTTAGGTACATACCAAAGGGAGCATTGTACTCAATGACAGGTCTGATGAATGCCGAGTACAGTGGAGCAATGACTTCCTTGGACTTAGATGCCATACCTTTGTTTATACGTTGCACAACATAAAATCATTTCCTCACCACTGTGGACATGTGATCATCAAAGGCCAGATTACTATCTATGTGTGTCCCCAAGTTCCTGACTACTGGCTTAACTCTAAGGGGTGTGTTGTTAATATGATAGTTACCAGGGATGAATGACTTCCCAAAGAAAACTATTATGCATTTCTTGGCATTTAGTTTTAGTCCTTGGATCTGACACCAGTTTGGCTGTGTCAGCTCCTCTGGGAGAACATTTGTGTCAGTGTAAGATTCAACGTCAGCTCCTAATTTGCAATCATCTGTAAATTTAGTCAGCCAGAGACCACTGACATTGGCCTTGACTTCTGAGAAGTAAATGCCAAAAAGGAGCAGTCCAAGGACTGATCTCTGAAGGACTCCACTTGTGACTGGCCTCTTTGTAGAGGTGGACTCCACAATTCTAACTTCCTGGGTCCTGTCTGTGAGCCAGTTAGCTATTCACTGGCTGACCATACGGGTTTGTGCCTAACCTCTTAGTTTGTCAACAATGCCTGAGTGGGGTATTGTGTAAAATGTCTTGGCCGGGTCAAGGCAGGCAGTGTGAATGATTTTGCGCCATCCATTCCTTTGGTGACCTTCTCAAAGAAGTCCACCAGGTTGAGTAGGCATGATCTGCCCTTGACAAAAACCAAACCTGGCTGGGTCCAGTGTCTGAAGGTTTACTATATCTCTGTTGATCATCTCCATGATAATTCTTTCTATGCTTTTAGATATAAGACTAGTGAAACATATGTGTCTGTAGTTTCCAGGGTCTGTAGATGGCCCACATGGGTCTGTAGTTTCCAGGGTCTTTAGATGGCCCACCTTTCTGCAGAGGGATGACTGTTGCCTTTGTCCATTCATGAGGCACGAAGCCTGTTTTGAGGTTACAGTTAAATAGTAATTCCAGAGGCCCTGATAGGTCATGTTTCATGCTATTTAGAAGGCATCCTGGGATACTGTCTGGATCAATTGATGCAGTGTTCTTGGCCTTAGAGAGAGCATTAAGGTCCTGTTCCCTTGTGATAGTAAGGGTAGTTATATTTGATGATATTTCCTGAGGGAAGATTGAGGGGGAGAGATGGGTAAAGTTGGAGCAGAATTTATCAGCCAGGAGGTTTATGTGCAAATGATCAAAAAAGGAAAAGGTCAATGACCAACGCTGACGTGCAGACTGATATAAAATGTGTGAAAATAATAATGAAGAAAGAGCGGTTAAAGAAAAAATATTTATATGCTCGTGAAATGAATGAATGCTATATGATAATGAACTGAGAGGAATTATCAGTAAGGTAGAAAAATGCCAAGACTGTACAGAAAAACATAACTTCAACTTAAAGAAAATTATAGGATATTTACTTTGGGAATCGCATGCAGCACACTGAGAGATTCAGAAATTAAACATGAGATAAATGAAAGTAGTTATGACAAAAAGTAATACAACTGCAAGAAAATAACAGCTAAAATGTAAGTATACTTTTATGGAAAAAGGTAGATGCGAGGTTGTTCTGTATATAATAAGAAATAGAAAATGAGGAAAGAATGCAAAGATTATAAAGTATGAATATGGAGAATCGACAAATGAAATAGCAAATGTGTTATAAAACGATATAAGATATTCTGTGAATGCTGAGAAAAAATGAATAGTGGTGATCTAATCTGAAATACTATTGCCAGAACTCATAAATAACAATTCCCTAGCCTTGTTTCCAATAGTGCCATAAGATTTTCATTCACTTTATTAAGTACTGTATTGGTCCATAGACCCCATTTAGCTATGCTCTGATTCAAGTGACACAAATCATTGCATTACAATGAGGCAACTTGAGCAGCACAATAATATATTATCTAACTTTAATAGGCTATGACATCCACATAATTCTGATCACTGACAAAACCTTTATAACTGAATAATAATACAGAGTTTAACGATCTTAGCAACTGATATTACAATCTTCTTCTTCTTCGATCACCTTGTCCCTTCACCTAGGGCCAATTTAGAGTGTCAATCCACCTGCAGCATGTCTTTGGGATGTGGGAGGCACAGGGAGGACATGCAGACTCCGCTGAAAGGCACCCCAGCCGAAACCTCTTGCTGTGAGGCGGCAATGCTAACCACTGCACCACCATGGCCGCCCAGCAACTGATATTACAATAAAGTGTACTATTCAACATTGCATGATGTTCATTGCTTTGTGCATTACATTTTGATATGAACTCATTACATATTTTTTGGGCTGATCAGTATCTATGGGTTAGCTGTCTTCCTTGAAGTAATTGCATTTTCTGTTATATGCACGAGATACCACTAAGGCAGAAGGGAACTTGGTTAAATACCTCATCCAAAGGATGGCACTTCAGGAGTGCATCACTCACATTATGGTATTCTACAGGTCAGTATGTGAAAAGAAGTCCAAGCACCTGGCATGGGGATGAAATCCAAAGCTTTCTGCTCTTACCGGCTTCAAGACTATGTGTGCTACCTTATGAGCCACTAACAATGATGTGTTTATTTCAATTGGGTTATATTTCACTTGATTTTTAATGACCAGACTTCTCAGTCAGTTGCAATGATTTAGTAACTGTGAGGTTCCCATACTTGGCACCAATCTCAAACTAAATAGTAGTGTACAATTCTCTTACCACAGCAAATACAATGTTATTGCTGAGTCACCTTCCAAAGCCTGCTTATGTATTATTACAGACTTTCCTTTCAGTACAGATTACATATCATTGCACCCTTCTATCCTAAGCCTGTGATAGGTGTTATTACTCAGTTTCTTCCTAGATTACATCTGTAACTCTTGCTTTATTTCCTTTAAACTCTACCATAGATGTAGTATAATTCCTCTGAGCCTATTATG
Source organism: Protopterus annectens (assembly GCF_019279795.1). Taxonomy (NCBI): domain Eukaryota; kingdom Metazoa; phylum Chordata; order Ceratodontiformes; family Protopteridae; genus Protopterus; species Protopterus annectens. The sequence goes on from NC_056735.1 coordinate 868,673,014, forward strand.
CTATACTGCTGACTTCCTTCCAGTATTAATGGGCTTTGATTGTACAGTTTCATCCAGGGAATTTATTAATACAAAATCTTCTCTGAACACCATACTAATGTCACATGTTTTTCCAGGGAATTATACTTTGAGTAATATTTATAAACAATAATGACTTCAGCGTCATATTTATTTGTACACAACCCTCATAAATCCTGTTATGATAGATTTTATTCTTCTTAATGTACATTTTGAATTGATGTGAGTTGCATGTGATTTTTTAAAAAATGTTTTTTTTTTTCTTCTTTGCATTAATGACTTTTCTGTCAGAAAGAGGGCTGTAACTGGTTATTTTTTTTTGTGCAGGTTAGATTGAGCCTATGCTGTAGATGGTCATAGACCTGGGCTGTTTTGCTTGATGTTATGCAATTCATGTCTTTCAATTTTGACTGTGCTTAATTTGTTTGTTTGTTTGTATGCAGTTTTGTTATTACCTTGCAATGGTGGCTTATGCTGTTCTTCAAATGCTGCATTGTTTTTCCTTCTTCATCAGAGAAATATAACAAGTTCCTGCTGGAAATTATTACTTGGCCTGTAATCTTCTTTCTTATCTTGTACTTTTATGTCAACTTTGCCACATACACTGCACCATAATCTCCCCCACTTCAGTTTGTTATGAAAGTTCTATTCATAGATTCATAGATTAGTACTAGGCTTACTGCCTTTGCGGGCCATTTTAAGCCTAGCCAATTACCCCATGTGAGAATCAAACCCTGCACCTTGTGTCTGCAAGGTAAACACAAGACCTATAACAGTGTTATCATCTGTGAACTTGATTTTGTTGGATTCATGCTTGGCCAGGTAGTCGTGTGTCAACAAGGTGAACAGCAGAGGACTGCCTGGCCAAGCATGAACCCAACAAAATCATGCTTGGCCAGGCAGTCGTATGTCAACCAGGTGAACAGCAGAGGATCAGGACGCAGCCCTGAGGAACACCTGCGCTTAATGTAATACTGCTTGAAATGTTATTTCCCATACATACTTTTGGAGTTCTGTTAATGAGAAAGTCCAGTATCCAGTTACACAGGGGGATTTTGATGCCCAGCTGGATCAGCATCAATATCAGATTCTGGGGAATGACAGTGTTAAAGGCGGAACTAAAATCAATGAACAACATTCTGACATTGCAATTCTTGTTCACTAGATGTGCCAAGGATTCATGAAGTGGTATGGCTATTGCATCAGCTGTGCAGCGGTTAGACCTATCAGCAAACTGTAGTGTATCCAGTGTTGCAGGTAAGCTTAAAGAGATATGGTTCTTGATCAACCCCTCAAAACACTTTATTACTGCTAATGTAAGAGCAAATAGCTGGTAATTATTTAGGCTTGTTGGGTGGGACTTGTTGGTCTATATCAGAACATCGAAGTAGTAAAACTTAGAATATTCTGATATCCAACACTATTCAGCGAACGCTAAGAATAGCGAAGCTGCAGAACAGCTAATTCTTTCCTCGGGAAAGAATTCGGTTGGCTGTTTCTGTGGCTTCGCTATTCTTAGCGCTGTGGTGGAAAGTTACGGGTTGGGTTCAGGTAAGTGTGCGATTGTTTCTTCGTTAGGGTTAGGGGCGGGTTAAGTGAATTAGGTTTAGGGCGTGGGTTAGGCGTGTGTGCGATAGTGACAGACTTTAGGTTTAGGGGCGGTTTAAGTGAATTAGAGTTAGGGCGCGGGTTAGGTGAGTGTGCAATAGTGACTGACCTTAGGGTTAGGGTTAAGATAAGTGGGTATATAGTAGTGTATGTTTAGTTTAGTGTAGCATTAGATGTAGGAATTTAAGTGTATGTGTGTGGTTGCTGATTGTTTGATGTGCTTGTGTTGTGTGTATGTGTTTCGGAGCAGCAAATTTTTTCCATGGGAAAAAATTTGCTGTTCTGAATGTTTGATATTTTCATGTTTAGATGTTCTGGGGCTGATGAAATAGCATTTGCTATTTTCATCTTTCGATAACGTGATATAAACACGGATTTCTTGGGTAAGGGAATGACTATCATATTTTTCAAGCAACTGAGTACAATGGTTAGTTGCAGGGATGTGTTGAATATATCTGTTAGTACAGTGGATAGTTGGGTAGCACAGTCTCTTAGAACTCTTCTGATAATATTATCAGGACCAGCTGCTTTTCTTGGGTTTACTCGCCTCAGGGTCGTCACACTATCAAATGTTCTTAGACATAGCATATCCTCCCCCTGTTCAACAGGGAGCTTATTTGGCACAGTTTTGTTGTCCATATCAGATCTGCTGAAGGAGGTATTTAGTTTGTTCAGAAATTCTGTGTTGTCATCACATGGGGAGGATGCAGGCCTGTAATTGGTTATGGCTTGTATGCCTTGCCAGAGACGTCTGGTCATGTGACATATGCAAATTTACATTCATACAAAAGTAATCAGATTATATTAACATAACAAACATAATATTTCACATATACTACTATATATCATTTAACTTAAGCAATATTACATAAATTATTAAATTCCTGCCTTTTTTTAAACAAGAAAGATCTTTATTAAACCATCACTTACTACATAGACAATCATACATTTATATAAATGAAAGCAAACCACACCAACACAATCCTAGTTACAAGCATTGTACATCACAAACCATGCAGACAAACTCCCAGTTGCAAACACTGTACATCACTTATAATCTACACAATTTTACTCACTCAAACATTACATAGCTCATTTAAGTCCTAACGCCTTTTAAAACTCATTCCTCACTTGTATGTATTGTTCCCACAATTCCCATGTTTTTCCTATGTAGTTTGCCCCTACCCCTTTCTAAAGATCTCAATTAGAGTTGTTTTATCTCTGTTACTATATTCACTACTTCCAGTATAGTTGGTTTAGATTTTGATATCTATTTTCCAGTAATTGCTTTTTGGCAGCCACCATTATTAGACACTGCAAGACCTTACCATGTCTAGGCAATTCCAATTCTGTATCACAGCTCAGAATAATTATCTCCCTTGTCAGACCAATCTGCCCACCCAGCATCTCCGACAGTGCATCCCAAAGAGAATCCTTAAAGTCTGCCAACTCACCGCACTCCCAGAAAACATGTTCCCAGCTACCTCTTTCTTTCCCTTCACACCTAAACATTTGCTGTCTACCTGAGGAAAAATTCTCTGCAGTCTACTTGGGGTATAAAAACATCTATGTAAACATTTCCAGGCAAAAATCCTACATCTTCTAGATTTTGTTGCATATTTGGGAGACATACATATCATACCTCTCAACCTGGAAACATCAAAAATATGGACAAGGCCCATGAAAAATAGGTACAAATCTGTACACTAATTAACATCTGATTTGCATACATAATTACGTAACCCCACCCACTCCAATGGAATTGTGGGATACCAACTTTCAAACACAAACTGAAGAACAGACAACCAAAATATGGCACCAGAGTCCCCCTGCAGCCATTGCCCCATTTACCATAATTCGCCCCATTTACCATAACCACTAATGTATGCATACTGCTTTACTTCTACAATGATTATTTGGATTTTATTTTTACATTTTACAGCACAACAATGCAGAAACACTAATAGACATCATCTGGTAAACAAAGCAATACTGTCTCACAATGAAAATAGGTTTGACATTAAAACTTCTCTGCCCTTGAAACTCACATTCATTAAAACAGCATTGAAACCCACATTCAAAGAAAATGCATCCAGCCAGTGGTGAATAGAGATTACCTTTGGGCTGTTTTCAAATCAATGGCCCCTTGCACATAAAACAAGAAGCATACATTTGTTCTTTTTTTTGATACACCTTCCTGACTTTATTAAATTATATTCCTTGTATAACACAACACACTTGTTAGACAAAGCGCATTTTAAATTAGTTTGAACATTTTACCAGTAGGCTGTACTCAGGCAATGAAACAAAATGCATGAACCAATAATGACAAAACTACCCAGTTCAGAACATTTCCATCATAAAAGTCTATTTCCACACCCACACTATAAATAGAGTGACAGTAGTGTAAGCCATAGGCATCTTGCACAGCGTCTCGCACTTATTTTCAATTTCATTTTTTTTTGGGGGGGGGTACAAAAGGTCAAAAACCAGGGACACATTTTAAACATTGCTTGTATAATTTTGTAAACATTGCTTGTATAATTTTGTAAAGTTGCTAGAATAAAATGTTGTGTTGCCATCATGCATTTCACTGGCAAGTTTTGAACCCAGGACCCTATGCACTACAATCAGAACAACATGCCACTATGCCAAATCAGCAGCTTTCTGAAAAATAAGAATATTAAAACTTAATGGCTATCATTTAGTGAATTCATCACTTCTCAACATAGCTGTCAACCTCTCAGCACAAAAAACCTGGACAAAGCCAATAGTAGGGGTATACAAATTCAGTTCTCACTTCTCACTATAGCTGTCAACCTCTTAGCACAAAAAACCTGGAGAATGAAGCAATAATAGGAGAATATAAAGTCAGTTCTTACTTCTCACCATAGCTCTCAACTCTTAGAACAAAAAACCTGGACAAAGCTCACAAGTGGTGGTGGCTTAGGACTTATCAGGGACACTTTTTAAACATTGCTTGTATAATTTTTTAAGGTTGCTAGACTAAAATGTTGTTACCATCATGCATTTGCTGGCAAGTATTGAACATAGAACCCTATGCACTACAGTCAAAATAACATACCACTATGCTAAATCAGCAGTTTCCTGTAAAATAGGAAGTCTGAAACTTAATGGTCATCATTTAGTGAATAATTTAAGTTCTCACTTCTCACCATAGCTCTCAACCTCTTAGTACAAAAAACATGGACAGACAACAAAGCCAAAAATGGGGGGAATACAAATTGTGTTCCCACTTCTCATCATAGCTCTCAACTCTTAGCACAAAAAAATAATAATCTGGATAAAGCTCAGAAATGGTGGTGGCTAGGGACATTAGGCTCTTTTTACCCTGTATCAAAGGTACAGGGTTTGAGCCTGAATCCATCTAGCCACCAGGTGTATTCCATGGGGGCATTTACACACACACACACACACACACACACACACCCTTTGTTCCTTATCTACTTGCAAACGGCAGCATATACAAAGCCCATCCCTCTCCTGAAAACAGCACAGCATATACAAAGTCCCCCTCGCAGCTATATCCAAATTAAACCCTCTCATCATTGCAGCACAGTTACTTCTGTCCAACACCCTCTTGCAGCCAGTTTCTGTCCAAAACTGTTTAAATAAGTAAAATAAAATCCAGCCAGGATAAGCGTCTGAAATGGCAGCTTTTTCAAGCAAAGCACTTCCTGCCAGCCGGAAATGATGATGTGAGCTCCTTGAGCTCAGTTCCGACTGGCTAGTAGTGCTGATGGAGCTAATGTCATCACGCACGTGATGACTTCAGCTCCAACAGCATGAAAACTCAAAAAAACAAAAGAAAAAATCGGAAATGAAAGGGTGCCACTTGGGAATCGTGGCACTGTTCTAATATTTTAAAATATTATGGGTCTAGACTTTATTAAATCTTAACAGCTTCCTAGAAGTGACACAAATATTATTTCACATTTTCACTAATTATTGGATGTGTATTATTGCTGAGATCCCGCTCAACTATGTAAAAGTTACATGAACTGATATATCTAACTGATGGAAATGCAGTTATTTTTGTGAGGGGATTGTATTGCTTTGCACCTCTAAAACACTTTTTACCAGCACTTACCTAAATGCACTTTGCTCACTTATTTTAAGTTCAAAGTACTTTCAGGCAAATAGTCTTCAACCGATTATTAGATCCATTCCTGTGAAGTCCTCTCCCAGCATTCGACCAGACAAAACTGCACTCAAAGCATCACATATTAGTATCACTGCAGATTCATTTTAGTGTTCCACTGCATACAATTGTAAAGTTTCCACCTAATGCCATTTTATATACTAATGCTCAACTCCATCTGTACATCTGTACAGATCTGTATTAATGAACTGTCCCATATCTGTTACATACTAGATAGAAAGTCACATATCCATTCCAGCATCAATCATGCTTTCATTCCATTGCCAATATATATATATATATATATATATATATATATATATATATATATATACAGTAGCACTTTCAGTAGAAAAGCTGCAAAAATTACCTTGCTGAGTTGATAAGACATTGTAAGTGATATATAGTTTATGCAGACTTCCGAAACAGTATAACAGATTTGTTATAAAAAATGCTAGCGTGAACTGTTAACAGTAATGTACAAATGAACATGGCCTCAGCACAAGAATAAATATAAACAGACAAATGTCATATGTGAAAACTGTTTTAATGGACATTGTTTCAATAATGTAGCATAAAATATCTTGAAGTCTAAATATTAGCAACATTTTTGTAGCATGCTTCTTTATTTACAGATTGCAATATATATATATATATATATATATATATATATATATATATATATATATATATATGTGTGTGTGTGTATATGATCCAATTTTTTCAAAACTGCATATATATATATATATATATATATATATATATATATATATATATATACTGATTATTATGTTAATATGATTTATTACTTTGCAGGTTTTATGGCTCCAGAACTACTGAAAGGCCGTGAATATGATTATTCTGTGGATTACTTTTCATTGGGAGTTACTCTGTATGAAATGATTGCAGCAAGAGGAGCATTTCGAACCAGAGGAGAACAGGTACTGAGATCTGTGTGCCATTTTCCTGATATTCCATTGTTCCCTCCCCAATTCAAACACTAGACGTTATGAAAGTTACGTCAACATTGGCAGGAAACTGATCAGGATCCTGGAGATATGTATCATTATTTTATAAACATTTACTTAATACACTAATCAGTTAGGATAGGATAACATTGTTTTGTAGTTTAAGTGTTATGCAGATACAATATGTATACCATTCTTCTGAAGTAGCCTGACAATGCAGCCACAACATTTAAAAGTACTGTATATTTAATAATGTTTTTGTGTCATTACACTATCCGATTATGTAGTTCTACATTTTGACCTCTGTACAATAGTAGGACTATTAGGATATATTCTGCACATGGCAGTAGCTGTATTTGCCAAATTTTATAATGGAGAAAAATAGTGTAGTTGGAAAATGTATCTCCTTACATTACCTTTGATAAGAATCACAATTTTTTTGTTTGTGAATATTTAGGTTTTAGGCCATTGATGACCTACCCCTTTGCAAACAGACACACGAGACCTTTAATGAGTTGACTTCAGGACTTCCTGCTGTCCTGTAGTTTACTGCCTATGAGTGCATATTTTGCTCAGTGATTGCAAGAAATCACAAAACTCTTGAATATAGTTAAGTGCAAAATGCAAGGTATTTTTCATATATCTTTAAAAACCCAGTGGCTCTCTACATTGAGTTTAAAAATCATGATGCGCTATGGATTTTTCTGCTGGTACTCATTTAAACATATAACCAGACTTTTAAAATGCAAGAAAACTACTTTTACTCATGCTTTATTCATTTAAGTTTCTAATGCCATAAAGACAAATACCTCTTTGTAGTGGGAGACCCAAAAATGCTGCTGAAATGACTTGCTTTGACTTACACAGTTTGTGAGTAAAAACTAAAGAAAACTGTCTACAGCTGCAGAATTAACCTCATAAACAACTGAAAGCCTTAACCCTGTACGCAAAACTTGAAGACAAAGACACATGAGATTGACACATTAAAAATAATTTAAAATAAAACATTTTCCAAGTGTTCTATAGACTTGTGTATCTGCGCATTTTAAAAATGGGCTAAGCTTTCAGGATATAAGATCATGAAGATAACTCATTCCTTTTCATAAATTAGGTTCTCGTGGCATACTTAGTCACCAAGGGAGACACACAAATCTGTATGGTCTCACCTTTGAATAAGCAGTATAATAGTGCAAGACGATGGCATTCAGACTTCTGGCCAGTGTTTACACTTTGTGTCAAGCCATGGAACAGCTCTAGGTTTAGAAAGTTCAGCACTTTATCTGCAACAAACCCTCAGGGTATTTCGAACTGCAAAGACATGGCAGTTATCATTTATACTTTCGGTTTTATTTGTATTTATCCTTTGTTGACCAGATTAATCCAGCTAGGCAAGTGGCCTGTTTTCAAGAGAAACATAAGGTGGTATTTATGCAACTACTAGGGGAAGTTTGGCTGGGGTATTGGGGAGCTTCCCCTAGTCTTTTTGAGTGGGGATGCTGTTTGTTGCAACACTTCCATCTTCCAGTCTGGGAGCAGTGATGTCTCAGAGAAGCAGGAAGGAGAATGGCTGATGCGACCGTTGTAGTGGAATTATCATGCAGTAGTGAAGAGTGCAGCAAAAGAGACACTGGAGGTTACGTTTAGTGAAAAGGCAGCTGAGCTTTCACAAAAGGATGACGTGGAAGAAAAGGAAGAAGCATGCAAGCCTGTATTCAGAGAGAAGGTAGAAGTGCATGCATGGAGTAATGTGAAGGTGGTTGTACCTTCACAAGATTCAGAGGTTCTTTTCCAGTAGCAGTCGTTCGAGGGGAAGAGTGAGACACAGAAAAGATATATTATTGCAACCTCCATTTGGGAGAGTTGCAGGATGTTTATTTACAGGATTCAATCAACCAAAGTGAGCCAGAAAGTGAGAAGGCAATTTCATGGGGAGACATTATGGAGAGAATTCAAGAAGAAGTTGTAAGTGAAGGTGGTGAAACAGGGAGAAAGAAGAGAAAAAAACAAGACAGAATGAATGAGAAAGAAACATTTAGTAAGAATAAGCTGCAAAGAAGAAAAAGAATCAGACAGGTATGACTTTTGGCATAACATAATAGCACTGTTGGGTATCTCACCGAAAGAGGTAAGAGCATTTATTCATATTAATAAACATACTTTTTTGTGACATTATATGTGAATAAGGACAGTACCTGGAGAATATTTTGAGATAATCTGAGTTAAAGAAAAACTGTAATCCATGGAACTTGTATGGTGTGCAAGGATTTAATAGAGAGACAAAAAAAGTAAACATATGTTCAGTTTCAAACTGAAGTAGAAAAAGAAATATTGAAAGACGACTTAAAAACTGTGGGAAAGGATGTTAATGGGCATTACAAAAATTTATGATAATAAATATAGATGGAAACAAAGATGATGGGAAATACTGGGGGCAGCAAAAAAACTTTTCTTTGTAGAAAGAATGATTCTTTACTTAACAATTATGACAAAAGAAAATGTTATATTTGTGGCAAAGTGGGGCATGATGCAAAATATATGAACTAAAATGCTTTAAATGGGAAAAACATGTAATTTTGGATGGAATATATGGAAAATACAGAAGAACATAAGAAGAAAGTGGATAAAAAGCATGAGAATGAACAAGAGATAGAGCAAAAGGAAGAAATGGATAAAGATCAAGGAAAAGAACAAGAACAGCAGACAATGATAGATAATAATGAGCCAGGAGAGGTGGAGAAGTAAAAGGTAAAAAGGTATAAAAGAAGGGCTTGAGGAAATAGAAGAAGCAGGTGATGAAGAAGAAGGTAGTTGGAGAGTAGTTAAAGGAAGGAACATTCTGTTGGGAAAATGGCAAAAGATAGGAAGTGGCAATTTAAGGGTTTAGGTATGAAAGAAAATAAGAAAAGGGTGAAAAAAAGGGAAAATAAGTAAATATCAATAAAAGAAGAGCTTAGTGATAAATGTGAACAGTATAAAGAATATAAAAAGAAGATTAAGTATATTAGAATGGTGCATAACACTTGATATGGATATTATTATACTTGAAGATACAAGGATTTCAACAGAAGAGGAGAGTTTATAAGTAAAAAAGTTATGGGGAGGTGAGATATTTTGGAATATAGGGAAAGAAACATGCTCAAGTATAGGAATATTAAGTAAAAGTTCAATAGGAATCTTCCATTTTCCTAGGTAATATTGAGTAGGGTAACAGTCTTAGATGTGAGATGGAAAAAGCAGGTTTATAGAATTATATCAGTTTGTGCATATATGACAAAAAAAGAAAAATAGGGGATATTTAAAAAAAATCCAAGACTATGTAAGTGTGAACATAGATCTATTATTAGTGGGGGGTTTTAACTGTGATATAAGAAAATGGAAAAAAGGGTGCTGATGTTAATGTCTGAAATAATTAAAAGTGGAAAGTTATAAACATGGGACAATAAACAGTGGACTTACAGAAGGGATAATTTAAGAGCAGAGAGATTATTTTATTATTTCAGAAAGTTTGAAAATGATACAAGAAGATATAAAAGTTACAGGATTTTCATATCATCTGGCAATTTGGACAGAGATTCAAGAAATAAAGAGTATTAAAAGATTAAATGAAAAAGATTTAGATTAGGAAGGTATAGAAAGGGTTAGGTATTTATGGAATAATCATGTAGGTATGAGGGAGTTTTACAAGAAAAGGACATTTTGGTGGATACGTTTTAAAGAAAAATATATGAAATGTTTCTTGAAAAATGTAAAAAGGAGACAGTAAAATAAGTAAAAGAAAAATGTAAAGAAGTATGCAATGATGCTTTTAGAGATTTAGTAAGAAATAAATAACTTTTGAGAGAGAAAAATAAATATATGAGATGAATCAAGAGAAGATTAAAAGGGTGTTTAAAAAAGGTGTTTTGATTGAATAGAATAGTAAAGGAAAACAAAAGAATAAAAATAGAAGGAATGAGAGAGGTGAAAGTGTTAAAAGTCAACAAGAAATAATAAATGTAATAAAAGAATATCTAAAAAAGGCATTTCAAGAAAATAAGATAGAAAAGAAAAAGGGAAAGTTAAAAAAAAATAAACAGGATAATAACGATTTGTAAAAAGGAATAACATTGGAAGTAGTGAATAATGTGTTAAAAATAGTAAACATGGAATCAGCAACAGGATTGTCATCATGGACATTTTTCTAAATGAACATTAGTGATATCCCGGCTGTGTGCAACAGACCTGTGTGAGCTGTTAATGCTGCATCATGTCTTTTACATTTGTTAGATGTCCTCAAACAGGTCATCAAGGGCATGTATGATGACAACACTATCATCTTTTTGAACCTGAGAAGCCCAAGGTACATGACACAAATCAGCCCAAAAAATAAACTGAGGAAATACAGATTAGAACACAAATGGAAGACACAAGGAACCAAACTGCTGCAGATAAAATCCAGAAGAACTTTAATCAAGAAACATTTTGAAATAAAAACTTGTTTAAAACTATGAGAGATAAGCGCTTCCGTTCACAAAAATACATGAACTTCATCAAATAAACATTGCTGGAAGTACACATACAATCTATAGCTTTTGTGTTCAATCACATAACCGCCAAGCCCCCAGGAAATGAAACATCATCTTAAAGGAGCCATCACAATGAAATTCACAGTGTGTAGCACTGAATCAATTCAATTGACAAAATTTGCAAACAAGGAAAATTATATAATATATATATATATATATATATATATATATATATATATATATACAATAGTACAAAATGCATTCCTTATCAAATCAGAAAAATGAAGACAAAAGTATGTAAACATATGTAATAAAATATAAATCTTGTATTTAGGGCTCATCTTTCCAGTGCCTTTAACTTAAGCAAACATGCTATCGAAACATGTTCATTGAATCCAGGCCAGTTATTGGCATTAAAACACAGCTGCCAATATAATTCACATTTTTCCAGTAATAAGGTCCATGGACTTTCATTACTGTTGGAAGGCATTTCTTATAAAATACATAATTTGAATGTGTGGTGTGGGTAACATTTCATGTGTTTGTAGAGGGCATTAGTCTCTTTTCTCATTCTGATTTCATATAAATGTTCATATATTCTGTCCCTCAATCTCCTCTCCATTTTTTCTATGTAAAAACAGGGGCAGAACATACACAGTGCACAATATACCACCTTTGTTGTACAACAATTGAATCTGTTTCTTATAACAACCACCTTGTTCTTCAAAGCAATTTCATGGCACACCAGAATACTGGGGCAGTAGGGGCAACAACCACACTTTTTCATCCCCATAAATTCAGAGTGTTGCTTATGTTGGTGTTTGGGCCAACTCTGTTCTAATATTGTTTTCAAATTCCTGCCCCTTTTGAACACCACTCGCAGAACCAGCACTGCCTAATCCCAAATGGTATTATTTTGCAGAAGACACCAGTTCTTTTCCAGAACTGATTTTACAGAGAGACCTTCAGTAGAATAGGTTGTAATAAAATAATTCCTGAAGGTGTCTGTGTTTGTGTCCATGGTCTCAGCCATGGGTGGCATTGATGTAGTATCCCGACCATCCAGGACTTCCTGACTTCCATTGTTGACCACACAAGGGCCTCCCAGAATTGGCACAAAATAATGTGACTCACGTTTATTGATCACCTCTAGCATTAAGTTGTCTACAAATTTTGTAGGATAGCCATGTTTTAAAAACATGCTTTTCAGAAATATGCACTCATTCCAAAAGGCATTATCTCCTGAGGTCATTCGGGCTGCCCTTATAAACTGGTCATTGACCACTGCCCTTTTTGAGTTATAGGGTGCAAACTGTCAAAATGGAGAAAACTGTTTGACTATGTGGGTTTCCTATAAATTTTGGAGGTGAATCTTCTGTTTCTGTTGTTCTTGGTCAACCATTTATCCAGGTAAGCTATGTTCACATCATTACTTTCATAGGTGAATACAAGAAACTCTGTTGTTTGATTAATTTATGTCAAAAATGGTGGATGTCATGTGCATGTGGATCAGGAACTGATACTCCATTCAGAACAATCAATTGAACAAAAGGAATCTTCCCAGGCAGAACTCAAATACAGCCCAACAAAATTGGAGAGGAAGATTCAGGAGACAGAATGGGCCTCAGAATCACAAGAAGTGGAATTAAGTCCAGTCCCTGATGTTGCTACATTTATGCTACCCCCATGCACCACTATGACAAATTCTACTGATGATTTCATTGTCAACAATTTTTCATCTGTTAACATCGATGTTTGTCATGGGGGCTTATTTGCTTGAAGTCTAACTTTTGTACCTAAAAGGCACATAGATGTTGCAAACACACTCATGGATCATAAGGAATATTCCAGGAAATTAAATTTCATGGTGCTGTTTCAAAATGTAGGGGCAGCCATGCAACCATTAAGGATTTCCAGCACTTATAATCCCCTGATTCACTCTGTGATTAACTGTTTCAAAAAATCTGTGAGTTAGATAGTCATAACTTGGCACATTTAGATGGCAAGGTAAGAAAACATACTTTCAAATACAATTTTTCTAGAGAAGAAACAGTGAGATTAAATGATTTATGAAGCAACAAAGAAATCAGGACCATGCAACCTGATAAAGGGGGTGGATTGGTTGTGATGAATGAGTGTGACTATAATAGGAAAATGAGTCCCATTTTTGCATCTGACATCTATAAGGAGGTGTCTGTGAATGAGTGCAGTTTTAAGGCAAATCTAAATGACTGATTTGTTGACCAACAAATTTTGATTTAGGATTATAACTGTCTAAATGTGATGCATCCTAAGATCCCCCACATGTTTGGTTTGCCTAAGATACACAAAAATAAAGAACTACCACCTATGCAACGTATTTTTGATGGCCGTGGTTCTATCATCCACCCCTTGGCCAAATTTTTGGACAGTAGACTAAAACGTTTGGTTACCCAAGAGCCACATGTTTTCTGTGATTCACAAGAATTTTTACAAGACATGAATAACTTTCCCTTCAAAGACACTTACACCTTTATCACTGTGAATGTCAAGGACTTGCATTCAGTCATTTCCCACGACTAAGGAATGGAATGGTTTTCTGAATTTTTGATGGAGAATAATATTCCACAAGACCAAATTAATGTTTATTTCATTTTATTGGAGATTGTACTGAAAAATAATTTTGTTAAACTTGGAGGTGATTTGTTCTTACAACAAGAAGGAGTAGCCATGGGTGCAGCGTGTGGAGGTCATTTTGCCAACATTATTATGATACAATCACAATGGGAGAAAAAGTTCATATTTAACTCCTCTTTTTTGCATCATGTAGATTCTACACATGCTTTTTGGATGATATTTTCATGTGGAATGGTGAAGCACATGACATCCCTTATTTTTTGGCATATATTAATCAAACAACAGAGTTTCTTGCATTCACCTATGAGAGTAATGATGTACCTGGATATATGGTTGGCCAAGGACAACAGAAACAGAAGATTCACCTCCAAAATGTATAGGAAACCCACGTATTCAAACAGTTTTCTCCATTTTGACAGTTTGCACCCTATAACACAGAAAAGGGCAGTGGTCAATGGCCAGTTTGTGAGGGCAGCCCGAATGACCATGGAAAATACTGCCTTTTAGGATGAGTGCACATTGCTGAAAAAACATGTTTTTAAAACATGGATACTCTACAAAATTTGTAGACAACGTGATGCTAGAGGTGATCAATAAACATGAGTCTCATCATTTTGTGCCAGTTCTGGCAGGCCCTTGTGTGACCAACAATGGAAGTCAGGAAGTTCTAGATGGTGGGGATACTACATCAATGCCACCCATGCCTGAGACCACAGACACAAACACAGAGACCTTCAGGAATTCTTTTATTGCAACCTATTCGACTGAAGGTCTCTCTGTAAAATCAATTCTGGAAAATAATTGGTGTCTTCTCCTATAAAGGAATACCATTTATAATTATGTTGGGCTGGGTCCACAAGTGGTGTTCAAAAAGAGCAGGAATTTGAAAACAATATTAGAACAGAGTTGGCCCAAACACCAACATAAGCAAAATTCCGAATTTATAGGGATGAAAAAGTGTGGTTGTTGCCCCTGTTGCCCCAATATTCTGGTGTGCCATGAAATTTCTTTGAACAACCAGGTGGTCGTTATAAGAAACAAATTCAATTGTTGTACAACAAAGGTGGTATATTGTGCACTGTGTATGTTCTGACCTTTTTTTTACATAGGAAAAAAGGAGAGGAGACTGAGGGACAGAATATATGAACATTTATATGAAATCAGAATGAGAAAAGAGACTAATGCCCTCTACAAATACATAAAATGTTACCCACACCACACATTCAAATTTTGTAACAAATGCCTTCCAACAGTAATGAAAGTCCATGGACCTTATTACTGGAAAAATGTGAATTATATTGGCAGCTGCATATGAATGCCAATAATTGGCCTGGACTCAATGAGCATGTTTCAATAGCATGTTTGCTTAAGTTAAAAGCACTGGAATGATGAGCTCTAAATACAGTGTTTATATTTTACATATTTTTATTTATTTAAACATTTGTTAAATGGTAAAGTCCAACTTGGAGCAAAGCCAATTTTCAGCAGAGGCCCAGGGAGAAATGCTCCAGACACATGTCTTTATAATGTGGGAGGAAACCAGAGCAAACCCATACGAATGCAGGGAGGACATGCAGACTCCATAGAGAAGATACCCAAGCTGAGAATTGAACTGGAAAACCTCTTGCTGTGAGGTGACAACGATACCGCTACACCACTTCACTGTCCATATGTTTACATGCTTTTGTTTTCATTTTTCTGATTCTATAGGGAATGCATTTTGTTCTGTTTTTTTATAGATATATATATGTATTTTTTATATATATATATTTTCATTGTTTGCAAATGTTGTCAAATGAAATGACGCAGTGCTACGCACTGTGAATTTCTTTGTGGTGGCTCATTTAAGATGATGTTTCATTTCCTGGGGGCACGGCAGTCATATAATTGAACACAAATGCTACAAATTGTGTATGTAATTCCAGCAATGTTTATCTGATGAAGTTCATGTATTTTTGTGAATGAAAGCACTTATCTCTCATAGTTTTAAACAAGTTTTTATTTCAAAAAGTTTCTAGCTTAAAGTTCTTCTGGATTTTATCTGCAGCAGTTTGTTTCCTTGGGCCTTCCATTTGTGTTTTCATTTGACACAAATCCTCACTGAGATAATCACTTAACACTGTCAGAAGTGGTTATTTATACCTATATCACCAAGTGGGTAGACCACTGTATCACATATGTGGCATCTAAATCTGTTGATGTATGAGGTGTCCTACTGCTAGGCACTTTCCTGTCTATTATTTAATTGACAGACATCACAGATGACATACCTTCCTGTATCTAAACAGCTGTATGAAAGACTACAAATTGTGGGCAATCATTGACTCTAACTGTGATATTAGTATAATACAGACAGTATCAACACACAACAAAGATTACTGCCATAGCCATGGCAACAGCTGCAATGACATGAAAACATGGGGAGATTTGTTACGTCTGGAAAACAGACACACAAAGTATAATGTAGCATTACATCCTATAATCAGACCAATAGGTATTTGACCTGTGTCCTGAGGTAGATGGTAAGTGGAACGTCCACCAGTATGTGGTAACACTGCTGACTACTCCATTGAATGTAATACAAGTACTGAGTATGTGAAGGAAATCCACATCAGAGGCCATAATACTCCCATAGTTCCCAGCCTTCATCACACCAGTAACTGAGTACAATACACCCTTCTTCATGTGTCTTCTACACATCTTCCTGTGATGTGTAACTGAAGTGTAGCACCTTTGCCTCAGTGACCTGACACACATCTTATTAGTCTTATTCAGGTATTCCTTTTTTTTGGCATAAACATTACTGTCTGATGGTGCGGAACCCCCACCCATCAAGGTGTTATACTAGATGCATGTGTTCTCCCTGTTCGATGATGCACACAGTACATTCATAGCTGTTTGACAACATTAATGACATGGGTAAAATTCATCACAGTGTGGACTGTGCCATATATATATATATATATATATATATATATATATATATATATACACACCATGCACAGCAGTCACCTAGCCTGCATTGATCCTAATGCTGCATACAGGTATAGCAGTCTCCCTCCTAACACCTCCGGCAAATGTTGCAGTGCCAGAACAGTGTGTGTGTGATTACCCTCATAGAGAGTGAGTGTATCATAATAGTTGTTTAAGTGTGCGTGTGCAGACTCATCTCTTATCACTGTAAATCACATATGTTATGTTAGAGACATGGGATCACTGGTGGTATTATTCTAATATTGTCTATGATTATGCTTGCTTCTTTTAATGTTGTCCATGAGCCTTTACCTGTATCCAGCTTGCTGGAGTCTTCTGCTGAGCTTACAGGAAAATTCATTTGCACAGCTACATAATATGCACCCACCCTAATTTTCTGTAGCACCCCTGATACATGTCCTCCACATTTTTCATGTAAGGATGTTTATGTCATACAGACATATTCCCATTGTTATGTCACCTTGTGTGACAGTCACATAATATGCATTTTCACTGTGCAGTCCCTAATGTACCATATTGATATGTGATTGGTGTTGCTCTTACAACTGCCTTCCATTGACATGTTCTTGTCTGTGGTACATTAGTTTTTTCACCTGTCCTCTTTTCCTGTATTCATTGCTACAATTCATCTGTGTGTCCCTATTCAATACACATACTTCTGAGTGTTTATTTTACATGTCAGCCAATGTACCCTTACAGATCATTTACACAACTTCAGTACAGTATGCCAGGAATGGAATTTCACAATATTCTCACTGTATACAATGTCCTGTACTGTGCTTGGACCATATAGTTTACTATCATACCTCTCAACTGTCCAGATTTTCACAGAGTTACAAGATTTTTTTTCTTATATATCTTTTGGTGTGTTCCTTATCAAATTTGTGGTTTTCTGTCTTATCACTAGGATGATCTCAGGACTGATGTGATTCAATAATTACATACATTTGAGTTTCAGACTTCAAATCCTTCATAAAATTTATCTTAACACAAACCAGCACATTTCTAAAGACCAAATATGTCAAATTTGTCTCAATTTATGGGTCATCACCCCCACATTATGTTGTCCTTTGCCCAGATGTCTAGTACTAAGAGAATGAGAGCTATGAAAACTATTATATGTTAAGCCCTGGTGACCACTGTAGCATTACACACAACACCACGGAACTTCAGTACTGTGACTTAAACAGGATTGCTATGCATGTTCATTTACAGTTTCCTGGCCGGCAACATTGTTGCCAGCCACAAAATCTTGTGGCCTGAATATGCAATGAGTGCTTCTGACAACCAAATATCACTGTGCACACACTTAAACTCCTTGTAGGCGTGACGTCTACACAAAGTTTATTGAATCCCTGTAATGGTGTTTTATAAAGGACCTCTACTTTTTTTGATAGGTGCTATGGGATCTTTCACATCCACCTGAACTACCACCAAGTTAAGCAGATGGAACCTCGGTTTAATGTTGCATTTTAAGGACGTGATCAAACGTTTGCTACACTTTTAGTGCTTGAATCGTATTACAGAAACAAAGTAATAAAAAGAAACATTCATGCTACATTTAATGCATTAATTTGGCACATGTTGAAACATTTCCTCTAGTTTATATGTTCAGATGCATCACAGAATTTGGACATAAACCAACATAAAAAAACAAGGATATTGAGTATATGATAATAGTTCTGTTATAAGAGTTCAATGACAAATGATATTCTTATTACAGTTTTTAATGATTTAGTGCAAATGTCTAAAATATTAAAGAAATTACCTTATAGCTCATTAAATGAAAAAAGAATATACTGCCTATAATCTTTACTTGAAGGTATTTGCCATTATTCAAGTCAGCTATTATATGAGTCGGTAATATTCATGTAAAGGTAAGCAAATCAACAACCCATTTGTTTACATTCCCAACTCAAGAAGTATATAATTATATGTATTCATGAATCTTAATGTGTAGCCACTTTCTTTTTGATGACTGTAGTCTGCTGCTTGTTAGAGCATACTACTAGTCTGACGCCTGTTACAACATATTACTAGTTACTGCCTGTCAGAGCATAATACTAGTCTGCTGCCTGTTACAACATATTACTAGTCTGCTGCCTGTTAGAGCATACTACTAGTCTGCTGCCTGTTACTACATATTACTAGTCTGCTGCCTGTTAGAGCATACTACTGTCACATACGCCTAGTCTCACAACACACAGTGCTACATTACCCAATAAAGTAGCCCTTGGAATGAGCTCTCTAAGGTATGTTGTCACTACCAAGCATTACCTCATAACATAACACAAACTTATAATAGCCATATAGTATTTTAGTTCATAGAACAGTACTAAGCTAATTGCCCTTGTGAGCTATTCTAAGTTTAGCAAATTACCCCATTTGTGTATCAAACCTGGCACCTTGTGCCTGTAAGGCAAACACCTTAACCATTATGCTAACTTCCCATTGATTATACAAAGTTTGACAAAAAAAAGTTACTATAACAGCACCACAGATCATACATTACTTTCCAGTCACAGACATACTGAACATCTACACTCTTAGAAACATGATGTCAGCACTAGTCTGCTGCCTGCTAGGGAGTAATAGTAGGTGTCTCTGCAGTGACTAGTTATAAAAAATAGAAATAGTACTTTCAAATTCAAAATAATGGTAAAGCCTAATGAATCTGGGCAGTCAACACAGAGAGGGTTAAAGCAGTCAAAGTGTTAAAGGTACTGGCATTTTAATTATTTTATTTTATTTATTTATTTTTTTATTTTACATTTGTTGACCGGGCTAGTCTAATTAATTAGTCTAATTAATTACTTCTTAAATAGCCTCTTTTTATTTGCCCACATAAATGCGTAATGTTTTTGTTGAATACATACTTTGTTTGATAATAATTCTTAAAATGCTACTTCCTTTATATGTCCACATTATTTTTGTGTAGTCTGGTTATAAGAGTATAATTTAAGTCCTTGGTATGTTTACCATTTAACCCTTAGCACTGATAACCACTGCTCAGTATTTATGGGCCTGCCTACCACTGTCACTAAGCTGTTCATGCTCATCACTCATATCACATTATATTATCTGAGGATAATACACTGAAAGTAAAGTGTCTAAAATGCCTCTGATATTCCAGAAAGAGATGGAAGCATAGTGAATTAATATGTCTGACACAACTGCACATTACATAAATCTTTGTCGGCTATTTTTGACAATTCCACATCCTATCACTGTGCTTATTCACTCTCCTTATCATATCCTCAAATGCAGAATAACATGACTCATTTCTACATGACATTACATGTATGGTCCTTAATCAGTGCAAATGAAATTCTGGCACCTGTGCCTTTCTTGTGTGGGCTTGATTGCAGAATAATATCTAGTATACTGTGGTGGAAGGTCAGTGACAGTGAATCGTGGGGAGGAACATAATGTGAACATATTATGGCATGTTAAAATATTACTTTTTTGATTGCAGTAATATAGTGTATTATATGTGCAATGAGTTTGTTGTATATTTCCACATTATGTTGTTGGTATTCATACAAAGACCTTATAGCTTCCCAAAGAGGTAAGTGTAACACTAACACCATGCCTCTGTGCCAGTGGGTCAGAATACACTTAGCATTCTGAATGTGTCCATGATATACAGGACATGGAATCCAGCTGTTCATTTACTGCTTATAATATAAAACTATCACCTATTGTATCTTGTGCATTTCTAGTCTGGACCACATAGTACTTACTGTAGTTATTGACATTACAAAAATTTCAGCCTTTGCATATCCTAAGGAATTTCATACAATATACAAAATAAAAGTACTTTTTAAGTTGTCAATTGACTATATATACGTTGATGATTATGTGAAAACATTATCTCCAGCTTCGATAGGGAAACATTCTACCTGCAGTTTGGTGAGCTGTGGTAAGATACTTTGTTCTGCTCATATCATGTACTATTTGCATGCATGAGTCTTCTAGTCAGTTCAGCAATGTTTAGTAGCTCTTACTGTATGGTCCTTGCAGATGAACTGTATAGGACTGTATATGTGTTAGAATGGCAAGAAATGTAAGTTTTGGCATCAAAAAGATATGCACCAGTTAATCACTAAATAAATAAAAATAAATAAATGAGTGAATTAGTAAGTAAACAGAGGAATGATTTTAACATAGCAAAACATGAAGTATAATTCTTGGCCATTGCAAAACTTTTCAGAATGATTTATAAACATTATTTTATTTTTGCTGTAGTCATAGTTACTTAATATCCTCCTTTTTATTATTATAGCAACATCTTCAAGTATAAAATAGATGTTCTGATCATATATATCATGTTTCTGTTTAATTTTGCATGGAGTGATGTATTCCTACCTCTCAGCTGTCCATGCTTGTATTATATCTTACATGGATGACATTATTCTTATGACTAAGCAATGTAAAATGATACAAGAAATGATTTTACATGTGAATAATAGCTTACAAGAAATAGGGATGTCATTAAATAGAAAAAAAAGTAAGGGGCTTGGATCAGAAGAGAAGTTGAAAAGAATTCAATTTAGAATACAGGAAATATCAGTATTAGCACTGAATATGCAACAAACCCTGATTTTGCTTCATGTGTGTTTGTTGTCCCTAATAAAATCTTTGTTTTTCTGGAAAATTACTGAAGATTATCGTTACTTAATAATGTCAAGTATAACAATTTCATACTTTTTTTCTTTAGAAAATGTTCATTGATTCAAAACCTATTATTCTGTTAACTTTTTAAGTGAATTAATGTAATATTTATAAAGTGCCCTGATTTGGGACTTTTGTGACACATTTTTTTTTTTACTTTGTCCATGATGATTAAGCAAAACATTAAGCTTATGCATTTTATAGTACAGAGTTTAGATAATATTGGAATAGGCTACAGAAAAATCTTAAGGTCTCACTTTTCTGGCCACATGTCATCAGTTAATGTAGCACATGACTGTTACAGAAACAGTTTATAAGCTCTGGGCCATAATCATAAGTCTCAGATAATCTTGATTTGTAATGTGCTCTGAAGATTTGAAACATTCCTTGAAAATTAATGAATGTATTCATATCATTCTTAAAACATTTTAAATAAAACCATAATAATAAAATGATCTGGAAAAACTAACAAATATTTTAGAAACCTGTAAAATAAAAACAACAAAAATGACCCTTGGAGAACTCAATTTCCACCTTATAGCACATCAGCAATACAGCCTTCATTTAAAGTAACGCATTTAAAAACACAAACCCAACCTATAAAAAACAATCAAATATAAACAAAATTACATGAGTAAATGTGTAAAATTTTGATGTAATTTAATCACTGCCTACACGTTTAACGTTTTGTTTAATCTATAAGGAATGTGTTATATTCAAATATAAAATGCATATCTCTCTGTCTTATTTTTATATGAATATCTATACATTTCACATTATAAAGAATAGTACCTTTCAAACCTTGCAAATTAACCCTTGACATTCTATGGAATATGAAAACAAAGGGGTTTTTATAACCCCATTTTTAATATTTCTGCAGTGTTGCATAATACTTGTGGAGAAATATCTAGTTTCCCTAAGGTAACTAGGACCCTATTTACATTGCACGAGATACACTACATTTTGACTTGTGCAAAAACTAACATTAGTAAAAATAACTTTACTTTTATTTACTTTCACCGTTTCTCCCCAAAGCATATATTTGCACATACTACAATGGCCACAAAGTTTATTTCTCTATTTACTTCCCAAATTGGAATGTTCAAAGTGGCTATGAACCAGTAAGCATTGTACACTGACCACTAAATTGTAAATGTTGCTTTAATTCATTTTTCTCAGATAGCATAGGTCAAATGTTTCTAATCACCCCAAATTATTTTGAGGAAAAAAATTAAATTGTCATATAGATTTCCATACTTATCTTATAACAGGGTTATTTTTTTAACTTCTTGAATTTCACTATCAGGCTGAATTAACAGCTTTAGAAATCTGCTTTTGTTACAAACATCAAGCAATCTATATAACCTGAGTATCACTTTTGCTTTGTATTTAATCTTTATGTGGTCCTTAGTATTCCTTGCAAATCCATTAACTTCACTTAGCCAGTCTGTCTGTGCAATACATGTTGAAGCTTCCCTCTATTACAGTTAACTTAAGTTGTTCCTGTAATACCATATCTCACATTAAGAATCCCCATTACAAAAAAAAAAAAAAAATCAGCTTTTTGCATAACCTGTCACTGTTTTCTGCCCAGGGAGTACATTCTGAGGTTCTATACCATCTTGTCATTTAGTCTCTCTTGTGAAGGTGCATCGTCCAGAGATGGATACTACACTTATGGGGCCACAGATTTACTGCTACCTTTGTAATTGTACAAGAATCCTTATTCCACCTCCACATCTGAATACTTTGACTATTACTTTTTTGTACAGAATTGCTATCTTAACAATATTAGATGTAATTACATTACAGTGTTTTCCTTCCTTGATAAGTTTAATGTGTCTTCATCATATACACTTGAAACAAACAACATAAGCTGACATGTGCAAAGATTGACCTTTCACATCTGACATTCTGCAGTTATTTTCAGTTGATCTCTTTGCATTCTCTTCATGTGTATCAGTTTTATGGATCATTTATAAATATGTAAGTATTTTTTCACACTGTGTAAAGAGTATCATCCATATAGACATTGAAATAGATAGGATACCTTACCAGTTCCACTGAACAACAGCAACATTGCTCTCTTTTGTTGTCTGTCTCTGTCTGTCTCTCTCTTTCACCATTCTGTCTTTCTCACCTTTAGAGCAACTATTATTTTACAGTGCCTTGTTGTGAAGATCTATTTGCTTATCGAACATACTCCTGTACCACTAGTAAGTTGTTCATAGGTGTGTACTAGTATACTAGGCTAATGCTCCTGGAGCCTTTACAAGTCTAGCCCATAGATTTGCCCTGGCATCATGCTGCATGACATTTGTTTCCAGTGCCTGTATTAAGTAGAGCCACTGGGGTGAACTTTCTATTTCCCATCCACTCATCAAGATTCCTCTTGAAGAGGGCCAGTGAGGTGCTCTGCTTGATATGTATGGGAAGTCTATTCCAGAGCATGGGCAATCTCTTTATGAACCTGTCCCTCCAGCATGTTCTGTTGATTGTTGTAATTAGGTTGAGTTCTCTGGAGCATGTGGTGTGGAGGGATTGGGATTTCTTTAGATGTAGCATTTCTAACAGAACTGGGTCAGACATGGCTTTGTAAGTCAAGCAGAGATTGTCTCTTAGCAGATGATATGAAACAGAGAATAGCTCGAGTTTTTTTGAGTCTGTCCATGTAGGACATGTGTTTAAGGCCTAGGGACCTCTTTGTGAGGTACTTTTGCAGCCTCTCCTGCTGTTGCAGGTGTCTAGTGAGGTACATACCAAATGGGGCATGATAGTTGATGACTGGTCTAATGAGGGAAGAGTAGAGAGAGATGATGACCTCTTTCTTCCTGAATGCAAAACCCTTGGTAATGAGATGTGCCACACAGAAAGACTTTCTGACCACAGTGGCAATGTGGTGATCGAATAAGAGGTTGCTGTCAACCCGTGTCCCCAGATCTCTTATTACACCTTCAGCGTTCGGTGGGCTCCCATCGATCTGGCAGTTAGTGGGAGCTGAGTTTTTCTCAAAGGGGATGACGACGCAGTTTTTGGCATTAAGCTTAAGGCCATGGTTTTGACACCAGTCATTGGTCTCAATGAAGCCTTTCTGTAGGATGTCTGCATCACTTGGGGAGTTAATAATGGCTCCCAACTTGCAGTCATCTGTGAACTTGGTCAGCCAGAGTCACTCCATGTTGGCCTGGAATTCTGAGAAGTAGATGCCAAACAGGAGGGGACCCAGGACCGATCTCTGTGAGACTCTACTCATGACTGGTCGGCGTTCTAACTTGGAGTCCGCTACTTTCACACTGTGGGTTCTTTCTGTGAGCCAGTTTGCAACCCACCTAGTGATATAGGGGTTGATGCCAAGTTTGGTATCAAAAATTCCTGTGTAAGGAATGGTATCAAAGGCCTTGGCCAGTTCAAGGTAGGGTGTATGAACTGCCTTTCCTTCATCCACAGTTCTGGTGAATGACTCATAGAAGTCAACCAGATTGAGCAGGCATGATCTACCTTTCACAAAACCAAATTGCGTGGGATCTAGAGTTTGGAGATTACCTATACCCTTGTTAATTAGGTCCATGATGATGTCCTCCATAGCCTTACATATCAGATTCATCAGGCTAATGGGGCAATAATTCCCAGGGTCTATAGTCGCTCCCCCTTTATGGAGAGGGATGACTGTAGCAGTGCACCATTAGGTAGGGACAAAGTTTGAGGTGAGGCTGTAAGTGAACAGGGCACACAGATGTGTTGACAGTTCACTTTGTAGTTCATGTAGAACACAGCCAGGGATATTATCAGGTACCATGGAAGCTGTATTCTTGGCCTTTGACAATGCAGCTTTAACCTGTGCTGCAGTAATGCTGGGTGCCTGTCATTCTTCCAGTATTGTGATTGGTCCTGTTGGGGTTGAGAGAGGGATAAAGTTGGCAGTGGATCTGTCAGCCAGTATGTTGGCAATATCTATTGGCTGAGTATAGGAGGTACCATTGTGCAGTAACTTAGAGCAAACCTGTGTATTGCCGTGGAGATTCTTGATATAACTATAGAAGGCTTTGTGGCTGTTTTTAGTGTTCGCTGCAATTCTGCCTTCATAGCTGGCTTTAGAGATTTGGATGAGGGATCTCAACTTTTTGTTTAGTTTAATAAGGAAGTTTTTTCTTGTCTTGGAACTTCACCTTTCTCTGCAACAGTTTCTTCCTTCTGTTGTAGAGTTTATTAATGGCAGGGGACCACCAGATTGGCTTCTTTTTTTTGAAGGAGACCGTCTTGGTTCTGTTGGGTATGGCTAGTTGCATGCATTTATGTATGTGTTTGTACAGTGCATTGGAGTATGATTTGGCAGCCATGCATTTATTTTCCATTGGCATGGGTAGCGTGAAGTTAGCCAGTTCTATTTTTAGAAGCCCAAAGTTATCTTTGGAGAAGTTTTTCATGGTGGTTACCTTTGCAGGGGGTGTGGGTGAGATGTGGATTTCCATGGTGATTAGTTTGTGGTCAGGTCTAACCACAAACTAATCACCATGGAAATCCACATTAATATTTGTCATAGCCTTTTGTGAGGTATAGTGCCAAATTGTATTCTGACATATGCCCTAGCATGATATATATGCCTATTTGACATGCTCAGAAAAAAAAGAATCTGTGAAATTTGCATGTCTTCATGAATCTTCTGCAATTAAGATAAGCTGTAGAAATGCTACTATACTTTTACTTCTCTATATTAAAAAGTTCCACTGGATTTTTTTCCATTGCTTGACTGGCACTTATGTACACTGCCATTTTTAAATTGTTAGGATGCTTTCTGATGTTATTTCTGTTACTGAGAGAAAGATACCCCCTGAAGAACTTTGGGACAACAGCTTGTCATAAAATTATAAAATTGTATAGCCCCACTATTTCTCAATGCTCGCCTCAAATTACAGTCCATGAATAGACAGGACAAACAGAACAGCACTGATTTCTTGTCTTGGAACTGAGCTAAAAAGAAGTTATGTCCTTACCATAACGTTCCATGTGAGTTGTTCATCTTGCCTTTTTGTTCTTACACGTGGGTTTGGAGCCAATCCCTCGGCTCCGAGTCGGACACTTTTCAAGCTCAGACTCTCAGAGAAGCTCGAGACCTAGTGTATATCCCATGATGCTCTACTGTAAATCCCCAGATCTAGTATGCTGCACCCAAAGACAGCCTACAGGAAGAAAGAGAACTATAGTGCCTACCTATCTAGGTAGTTATAAGTTTGTAGAAGGAAGAAACAGTCTGTCCAAGAAGACAGGCTGACAAAACTCGACCAATCCACCAAGGCAACCATCTTTCTCAACCAGAGGGGGAAAGTGGGCGGGAATGTAAGAACAAAAAGACGAGATGAACAACTCACATGGAACGTTATGGTAAGACATAAATTCTTTATGTGAAGTTGTTTTATCTCGCCATTTTGTTCTTACACGTGGGTAGTGTGCCAAGCACCTTAATCCTGGGTGGCACAAGGGAGAACATTCCTGAGCACAGTGGAACCAAAGGAAGCCCTGTCCCTGGAGGTCCTGTCCACTTTGTAATGAGTGATAAATGTGTGAAGTTTTGACCACATGGCAGCTGCACAGATGGTATCCAAGGGCAGACGAGCTGCATGAGCTAATGACGTAGAAACAGCCTGGGTAGAATGGGCTTTAATGTTAGTTGGTAATGGCTGATTAGTGGAGGAATAAATGAATTTAATGCAGTCAGAAAGCCACTTGGATAATGTGATTTTTGATACTGCATAACCTTTCTTATTCTCTGCGTAAGAGACAAAGAGTTGATCCGATTGTCTGAAGTCTTTCATTCTATCCAGATAGAATCTCAATTGTCTGTGTACATCAAGCTTGTGTAACATATATTCCAGTCTGTTGGTATGGTGTCTAAAGAAGTTTGGAAGCTCAATGGACTGATTTAAGTTAGTTTCTGAACAGACCATGGGGAGAAAGGTAGGGTTAGTCCTGAGAGACACCCTACCAAGGTGAAAAATCAAATATGGGGGCTTGGAGGACAAGGCTTGAAGTTCAGAGACCCTACGTGCAGATGTAATGGCTACCAGCAATATAGTTTTCTGAGACAGAAACTTTAAGTGACATGACGAGGCGGGTTCGAAGGGGGCAAGCATCAATTGGGATAAAACCAGATTCAGATTCCAGGGAGAGACACAGTGTCTGATAAGTGGTCTGAGATGGTGGGTCCCTTTCAAGAAGGCCTTACATAGTCTATGGGACATGATGTTAGACCCGTTAAACCCTACATGGAAATTGGAAATAGCAGCCAATTGAACTCTAATGGTGGCAGCTGCTGCGCCATCATGGAACAAGGAAGACAAGAACTCTAAGATGGTATGAATAGGTGCCACATAAGGGTCAATGTCATGATGAGAAGCACAGTGAACAAATCGTTTCCATTTGCTATTATATAGCTTCCTGGTAGACAGTTTATGAGAGGAAACTATAATATGTTGGACCACAGGAGACAAATCTTGAGACCTGGCTAATATGGGAATTGAAGCAGCCAAGCTGTCAGTTTTAGGGAGATGAGGGAGGGATGAAGAATTCCCCACGAATGAGTTAGAAGATCTGGCACTGGGTCCAGGATCCATGGTTCCTTCCACTTGATACTTCTGCAGGAAGGGGAACCAAATCTGATGAGGCCAAGATGGGGCTATCAAAATCATAGTCCTTCCCAGACTTTTGGCTTTTTGTATGAATTTGGGAATTGGCGGGAAGGCATATAGGAGGCCCGGGGGCCAATCATGTACCAGCGCGTCCCTCGGTTTGCTCTTTGGTGGGGGATAAAGGGCAAAGTAGCTGCTGCATTTGGCATTCATCGGAGATGCAAATAGATCACAGCAAGGCTGGCCCCATCTGTGGAAAATCTTGTCCGCCACCTGTTGTTTGAGGGACCACTCGTGAGGCAACAGTATGGCCCTGCTCAGCTTGTCCGCTGTCACGTTGGATGACCCCGGGATATGCGTTGCTATAAGAAAGCGTCTGGTGGATACAGCCCATTGCCAAATTCTTAGGGCCTCTCGGCATAAGGGATACAATCTGGTTCCCCCTTGTTTGTTGATGTACCAGACTACCGACATGCTGTCTGTCTGAACAGCAATTATACCTGGAGGAAGACAGTTGTGAAAGTGTTGCAATGCCAGGAACACCGCTCTCAGCTCCAGGACATTTATATGCAAATGTGATTCCATGCTTGACCAAGTACCTTGGACAGTCTTTCCCTGAAATAGCCCCCCCACCCTATCAGGGACGCATCTGTGGTCACTGTGGCTGTGGGTTGGGGAAGAACAAAGGGATGTCCGACTACTAATTGGTCACTGTTCAACCACCAATTGAGATCCTTCTTGCAAAGATTTGTTAACAGAATCTTGTATGACATGGGCAGTCATTGGTAAGACCATTGTGCGAAGAGTAGCCACTGGAGTATCCGCATGTGCATGCGCCCTAATGGGACTGCTATCAGTGTGGCTGCCATTGTGCCTAATAGCTGTAGTATCTGGGACACAGGAGCTTTGTTCTGGGTCAACAGACTGGACAATTGACTTTTTAGAGATACGATTCTTGCTTGAGGCAACCTGATCCTTGAATTGATGGTGTCTAGCTCTGCTCCTATAAAGGTAATACGTTGCGAGGGCGATAATGCAGATTTTTCAGAGTTTAAGGTTATTCCCAACTGGGAACAAAGGTGTATAGTGTATCTTACTTGGATTAGTTGATGCCTGGAGGTGGCGGTGAGGAGCCAGTCGTCCAGATATTGAAATACCCAGAATCCTAAACGTCTCAAGTAAGCCGTGACCACTGCCATACATTTGGTGAACACTCTGGGGGCTGTGGTGACAACAAAGGACAGGGCTCTGAATTGGTAATGACTGGTGCCTAGCCAGAAATGCAGGTAATCTGTGGATGATCTGTCCATTCTGATGTGGTAGTAAGCATCCTTGAGATCTATAGAGCACATCCAATTGCCCATTTCTAAGAATGGAAGAATCGATTGAAGCGTGACCATCCGGAACTTTTCCTTCTTGATGAAGGTGTTGAGTTTGCTGAGGTCCAGTATGGGCCTCCAGTCCCCTGTTTTCTTTGGAACTAAAAAGAACCTTGAGTAAGTTCCAGATCCTATTTGGTCTGCCGGGACTGGCTGGATGACTCTTTTGTCTAGCCGGTTTTGGATTTCTATGGCTGCTAGCTTTCTCAGACTCAGTGGAATGTCTGGAATCCTTGTGCACATGGGGAGAGTTTTGTAAAGGGAATGTAGTAACCTCTGGCAATGATGCTTTTTACCCAAGAATCCATTGTAATGTTTAGCCAGGCATTTGGGTATAAAGCCAAGCGACCCCCGACTGCCTCCAGATTAGGACAGCCGGGCTTCCTTTCAGGAACGCTGATAGGGCTTACCAGAGAACTGCTCCCTGTCACCCTGGTTTTGCGGACCGCCTCTGCCGTTAGGATAGCGTCGTCCATTTTTGCCCCCTCCTCTGCCCCTAGAGGGGGTATCCATAGGTGTGTTTTGGAAAGCTCCTTGGGGTTTTCAGAACCACATTTTTCCACTTCATTGCCCTTTGGGGTAAGGTCTAGTTGGTGTGGAAAAACAGACTCCTACAGCAGACAGAGTCTTTCCTTCTTGTTCACACCTAGTAAGCGTCTCCTTAACTTTGGGCCTGAGCAAGGTGGATCCATCGAATGGGGTATTGACGAAGGAAGATTTGAAGGCTTTCGCAAAGGTGCATCCAGGACTGTCTCCGAAGAGCTATCGCTGAGCCTGCCGCCCTACTCGATCCATCAGCAGCATAAGAAATGAGTCGCATGGATGAGTTTACTATAGAATTGAGGGTGTTGAGTTGTGCAGTCACCTTCTCAGAAACTGCATCAGCTGTGTTACCCTGTAGAGTATCTCCCAACTCTTTAAGGAGATCTCGTTGAAGGTGGGTAAAATGGGTCAGGTAGTTGAGCGATCTCATGGAAAATGCCGCAGAACTAAATATGCGTTTCCCATACCTGTCCATTGTCCTAGAATCCCTATTAGGAGGATGGACAGAAGAAGAGGTTTCCGACATCTCTTTCTTGGTGGCTGCCACCACCACCATGGCATCAACCGGGACTCCCTTGGTAAGAAAGGCCTTGTCAGTAGGGGAAGTAATAAACTTGTTGGGCCTCCGAGGGACCAGTTCCACTGAATCAGGGTACTCCCATGCCCTTCGAGCAACCAGATCCATCAATTCATCAAAGGGTGGGGTAACCCAGGAGGTGGATGGTTGAGACCCAAAGGCCTTCAGGAGTACTGACTCGTCCTCAGTAGGGGCAAGGGGCTGCCATTCACCCCTCTGTCTTAACATCTCCAATATGTCTGCAAATGAGACATCCTCTGAGGGGGATCGTGGGGACCCTTCTGATTCCTCCAAGTCAGTATCTGATGTCAGGGATTCCTGTGGGGAATCCAAGTGCCTCCTCTTGCACAGTCTCTTCCTAGGTACTTCATCAGTGGGAGTGTCCGGTGAAGTCCCTGTAGAGGAGGGGCCACCCAATGGGGATACCTGAGGCCCTGGATCTCGATGCTTGGTGGGGACCTGTGGGGAAGAGGTAGAACGAGGCCCTTTAGGGTGAGGGGAAGACAGATCCGAGGAGGTAGTGGTCTTAGCAGACATGACCTTCCTCATGGCATCGAAGGCACCAGAATCCCGGTCCAAGAAATCTGTCGGCTCCGAAGAGGCCGGCAGCTCTCCCTGAGCTGAGACCTCCTGCTCCAATCCAGAGGACGGAGCCAAAGCCACCTGCACTGAAGCCCCAAGGGAAAGGGTCAGAACCGAAGTATTGGTCCGACTATCCACCCCGGAGCCAGAGAGGGACTTTCGGCCCCGAGACTCCCAGGTTAGAACTGAGGAGATCAAGGTCAATGGAGCCGAGGGAGTTGGATCAAACCTCGGCTCCGAGGGCTCTACCAACATTGGTTCTGTCCACCCTGGCTCAGAGAGCTCGATTGGCTTCGGCGGAGGAGGAGAAGAAATTATGGCTGGGATTTCAGGCTTCGAAGCTGAGTGGCTCGAAGCGGACAGCATTTTGGCTAGGGCCAGGTTCTCTAACAGCCTCTTAACCACTCGGTCCAGGTCTACATCAGAAAGCCTCAAAGAATGTGTCGAGGGATGGGTCGAAGGAGCCGAAGATGGTACCGATTGAAGAATTGGAGACTGAGGAGTCTCCAATATTGGACCCACGACTGGGCTCCAAGGTAAAGGATCGATACATGGCTCCAAGGACTGTGGAGCCAATGAACGAACCATACCAGAAGAGCTTGGAGCCAATGACTTGGGCTCCGAGGACCCCTTGGATGACTTCGACCCCTTTGAAGCCTTGGAAGAAAGGTCGGCCTTGTCCAATGTAGCCTGAAATTCAGGCTTCAGGAGCCCCCTATCTACCTGCTTCCTGCACCTTTCCAAAAGAACCTGGCGCCAAAGGAGTGGCAGATAGAGCACACCTCATGCAAATGAACAGAACCCAAACAGTACACACAGGTGGAGTGGTTGTCTGTAACAGGCATTTTTTGACCACACTCACACCTTTTAAATCTTGACTTTTGTTTTTCTGACATCTTAAACAATATAAATTCAGGTCCCTGAATCTCAATATTAAGGCAAAAAAGTAACAACACACCAATTATCTAACTAACTAAATATTAACAACTGTAGTTATTACTATGAACTAAGCCTTTACAGGATATATGTGAATATATATATATATATATATATATATATATATATATATATATATATATATATATATATATATATATATATATATATATATATAAAATATTATTTAAGTGTGACAGAAGAAAGAAGTGCACACACACACAAGAGCTGACAGAGCCCTGTCACGCCCAAACAGATGAGAGGCCTAGAAAAACCTTAAAGAGAAAACACTTCAAAAATTTAACTAGATCTAAACGAACTGGCTAAACCCTAATACTATAGAAAAATCACATCTATTTTAACCATATAAGATAAAATTATCCACAAAAATTTTCTATAAATATAGAAAAATAAGTCACTGGCCCGAGCTTCCTCCAACGAGCTGTAGATCCGTTGCAGCGGCAAACTAGATCTGGGGATTTACAGTAGAGCATCATGGGATACACATTAGATCTCGAGCTTCTCTGAGAGTCTGAGCTTGAAAAGTGGCTGACTCAGAGCTGAGGGAGCAGCTCCGAACCCATGTGTAAGAACAAAACGGCGAGATAGAACAATTTCATATTATCAGTTTTAAAGTCAAATATTAATCCATTTCTTGAATTCGACTACCATGACTGAACATGTCTCCAGCAGTAAGCAACACAATATTTAACCCCAGTGGGTACCAGATTGCTTAGAAGTCTTGTTCTATGGAATTGACCTGTAATAATGTTATACTCAGTGGATACAATAAAGACATAAGCAGTATCCCAAGACTGTATTTGACTGTCTTTATAATACAGAGTGATAAAACAATATTGGTAGTAAGATAACCTAAAAATAAAACAAAAAGTTCCCAGAAATGATATAACTTAATTATGCAGTACCTAATCTTATAATAAACACACAGAAGAATGTACTTCCTTTTTAGTATCTTCTCTGATCTTAAGTATGCATTTTGTTTCAGAAGTTATTTTACTGTCTCACAACAGCAAGTTGTTAGAAAGGAAATATAGTCTGTTTCCCTTCTAACATATATCAGACTAATTCTAAAACCTAGGACAGGCTGCACAGATCTAAAGCAATTTTTATTCTCTGATGTATGTTTTAATCTAAGCAAAGGCTGTTTTTATACTAAATGGCTTATTGTCCTGATAAAAATTTGTCAGCTTAGCAACTACTTTCCACTTCTTTGTAATGCATTGTGATTATAACTTTGCTAACAAGACATATTTGTAATCCTAGTTCATATTTTGTATGATTATGTCATGTAATGATTTCATGGCATGTTCAACAGCTCTGTATCACTGTAGTTTATTTATTTATTTTTATTAGAGCCCTGTAACTTGTCTTTGCCTGTTTGACCCTGGTCATTGCTGAAAATCATCTATAAATTAGTTCACTTTCCTAGTAAACAAAGGATAAATAAATGCATTTATTTATTTATTTATTTACATTTGTTGACCGGGAGTGTCCGACTGGACGTAGGTCCATTTTCAGCAGAAGCCCGGGGAGAAAAGCTCCACAGTTAAAATAAACAGACATTAGTTACATTGGATTACATAGTGATTAACAATTTAACATAGCAATTACTTACAACATATTTACAGATGAAGAACATAGTACATCAGTAGACAACTAGAATCTTTATCTGTGAAGTACATAACAGACATTAACAAATGTTACAATAAGAAGTTCCTGCTGTATAATAAGTACTAGGCTTATGAGCATCTGAGCTCGCTATAATTAAGGTAGTTAGTGGAGTGGAAAGAAAGGTAGTGGTTGGATGGGGTGGGTGATATTAGAGTGGGAATTGCAAGGGCATAGCCAGCATGTTTTTAGGTGCGCTTTTAGTAAAGTTTTGAAGTGGGTGCATGATGGTATGGAGGTAATTGTGGGTGGGAGGGAGTTCCATAATTTGGCTATTTGCAAGAAAATAGTGCTTCACCAGCAGAGTTATTGGCTTTAGTGATCTGCAAGTGATTTTTGTTGCTGGATCTTAGTGGTCTGGTGGTGCGATAGGGTTGGAGTAGATTCTGGAGGGATGGGACATTTAGTGGATGGTTTACTAGTTTGTGGGTGAGTGAGAGTTGATACCATTGAAGGAGGTGAGGGAGTTCAAGCCAGCCCAGTTCAGCAAGTGAGAGACAGTGGTGACTACGGTAGGATGCCCCTGTGGCGAATTTGGTGATTTTGTAAATAAAAAGTAATATACTGTTACTAAAACCTGAATTTAGGTGGACCAGTCATGTCACATTTGTGCTGCTGGCAATGTCAATATAGTTCGCTTTCTTGAATTATGCATGTCATGTAAACATTTCAAAATAAATAAAATAAAATTACAGCAGTAAAATATGTTGATAGAGTCTTTGATTTCAGATGTTCGAGTCTCTCTTTCTGCCTGTGTGTTACTCTGAGACCTGAAGCATGCATCAGTTATTTCCATACACTCATCAAATGTAATAACTCTAATAAAAATAGAACTTTACAGATCTGGGAATCAGCATATTACTTTGTACATCAATTAACTTATCTCCATCATTCGTCCTGAATTTATCCATTTGACTGCGCACTTCCAATAATAATCTTTTTCTAGGAAATGGACAACTTGTCTGCTAAAGCCCCATATCTTTAGATGAACAACTATGTACTACTTACTTACATTATAGTTTGACTAGTAAATCATCATATGTAATATGCATTCATTTTCAATGTAGGGTGCTTCACCTGTGAGACATAGCTCTCAGCCTGAATGACTGGGATATAAGAATCCCCTGTTGCTGCTTTCAGCAAAAAACAAAACAAATTAAACAAATCAATAAATAAATAGTAAATAAATAAATAAATGAATAATATACTAAATATAGGCAATGACGCATTAAGGTCCATGATGCCATGTCAGGAGTTTTCAGCTTCAATAACATTTTCAAGGGGCTGTCCATATGAACAAAATGAATTGCAAAAATAACACACTTTTTGAAACGAACAGTAAAATTTGATGATCTGTATCATAAAGAGGTTACTCCCCTCTCTCATGGTTTGTTATTCACATTTATGTAAAGTGTGACAATACGCTTTTAATATTCTGCCAAGTTTGTCCTCTGATGCTCCACCTCCTTCCTTCCTACTCTCCTTCTGCTGTTAGATCTTGCATGGCTATATCTGCATTTCTTTCTCCTTCATTATTTGTCTGTAACTTGTCTTTCCTCCTTGTCTTTTCTTTGTCTGCTGTGTTGTGGCTGCTGCCAGAAGCTGGCAACAATTTTGGAGGGGATAAGATGGGACATGTGAAAAAAGTTACATAAATCCTGCAATTGTTCTTTAAAGATGGAGCAAACATATAAAATATAAATAATGTGAAAAAAACTATGGGAAAAATCTTTAGACAACATATATCTTTTTGAAGCACCACACTGTAGAACAAACCAAACCTCACACCACAAGTTCCAGTCCAGATGAATGCACTCAGTTTAGTACACAGACTGATTTATTAAAATAAAAAATATCTTCTTCTGCAGTAAACGTTAACAGCAAAACTTCAAACTCGTATACGATTAAGAGCAAGTAACACTTCTCTGGCGCCTCAGCTTTCAAAAAAGCCTTTTCAGAGTACATCTTTCTGCTGGTAAGCATACACTTAAATACATGCTTTTAATCAATTAAATAATCATCCAATTAAAAATTCACCAAAAAAGCCAACTAAAAAGGTTAACTTTTAATATTCTTTTTAATCTTCTTACATTAAATGCTTCCAAGAGAATTCCCTATTCAACCCTTTTGGAAACATTGTGTCATATTTAAAATAAATATTGCTTCCTTCCTTCCTAAATGCTCCTTAATTTTTTCATCAGTACTAAACCTAGTATTTACTTGTTCCAAAACAGTTGCCTGCAACCCCAGTGGGTCTCCATTATGGTGTTCCTTAAAGTGCACAGCTACAGGACTTTGAAACCTTTGCTTCTTGATGTCCCTTATGTGCTCTTTTAATCTTGCAGCAAAATTTCTCCTGCTCTCTCCAATATAAAATAATCAACAAGGACATTTTAAACTATATATATTTTTTTCACTATTGCAAGTGAAGCTGCCTCTTCTATCAAAAGTTTTCCATTAATGCTTTCAAAACTGTCAACTATATGTCTGCATACTGTTCAATTATCACATGGAAAAGTTTCATATCTCACTACATTATTTTGGTTTCTTAAATTTTCCATGTACTAACATGCCCTTAAGACTCCTGCCTCTTTTATATGAAAAAAAAAGTTTAACTTTTTTAGGCAGGATTTTTCTTTCTGTATATAGGACCAATAATACCTATTTTCTCTAAAATATTAGACAAATTAGTATACTTAGACACAAAATATAACTCACTTTCTTTTTCCTCTACATTATTTTTCTGCATTATTACGTTCTGTGCTTTATTCACTTTTTTGTTCATTACTTTATTATACCCCAACCATACTTTCTCTGGCTCATAGCCCCTTTCTATAAACGTTAGCTGTATTTTGAACTTCCTTCTCACATTTTTTCCCGTCACTGCACAACCGTTTAACCCTGACCATTTCCCCAAAAGGAATGGAAGAAATAGTATGGGGGGGGGGGGTGACAACTAGTTCCATGCAACATAAAGCTTGGTTGTCCCATTTTTCTAAATATTTTAGTTTTAAGTTTACCATCTTTTTGCCCTTGTATTGTAATATCCAAATAATTTACTGCCTTCCCTTTTTGTAACCCATTAAATTTGATCTCAAACCTGTTCACTTGCAGTTCTTGAACAAACTTTTCCACCTCTCCATAGCCCCCCTTCAAAGAAAAATCAAATCATCAATGTGTCTGTAAAAATGAACATGTTTTCTAAAAAAGTCATTCCTATACACATACAGATTGTCATAGAGACCCATAAATAAATTCCCATATGTGGGGGCAAAAGCTGCCCCCATAGCTGTCCCACACTTCTGATGATACAGAGAGCCATCAAATATATTATTTTCCAAACAGAACTATGTCAGTTCTACAATATATTGTGTACTGAGGCTGCTCCCCAGAAAAAAATACTATACCTTCGATGCCATCACTATGTTTAATGCTAGTGTATAGGCTGACTACATCTATCACTATAAAAAACATGTTCTTCTGCCATGTTATTTTCTTCACTTTATCCAAAAAAATCAAAACTGTCTTTGATATATGAAGGTAATTGCATCACCTTTTTTAACAAAAATTGATGCAAAAAACATTCCAAATTATGGTTTACATAATTGCAGACAGACACAATGGGATGGCCTGGAGGGTTAACCTTGATTTTATGTATTTTAGGCACACACAAAAACTTTGCCAACTCGAAAAAAGTAAGGAATATTTAAGAAGGAAGGAAGGAAGGAAGCAATATTTATTTTAAAATATGATACAATGTTTCAAAAGGATTGAACAGGGAATTCTCTTGGAAGCATTTACTATAAGAAGGTTAAAAAGAATATTAAAAGTTAACCGTTTTAGTTGGCTTTTTTTAGTGAATTCTTAATTGGATGATAATTTAATTGATTAAATGCATGTATTTAAGTGTATGCTTACATGCAGAACGATGTACTCTGAAAAAGCTTTTTTGAAAGCCAAGGAGCGTTACTTACTCTTAATGGTATAAGAGTTTGAAGTTTTGTTGTTAACTTTTACTGCAGAAGTTATTTTTTATTTTAATAAATCAGTCTGTGTAATAAACTAAATTAATTCATCTGGCCTGGAACTTGTGGTGTGAAGAGAAACATATACCCTTTTATAGCAAAATGTAAAATGTAAAGAAACTGTACAATATTTTGTTTTTATCTAACAGGTAGCTCGTGCTTCTTAGGAGTGGCTCCATGCCATTAATATATTACCTCATATAGGGGGAACTTTTCAGTAGATCTGTTGTTTTAAATCTGAGTTACAAAGTAAGGAGGCAGGATCCTCATGACCTGATGCAGGAAGAAGTTTGCTAAGATAGACATTTTTATACAGAATGGAGCTGTTTTCTTTTAAGCAGGTAACTGGAAGTGTATACCTCTGGGCTATCTATTAACCTGCAACTCTGAACTCACTGTCATTTACTTTGCTGGTTTATATTCTGTGCATAGTGGTGGAAGGATTCTCATAATTCTTTAGCTGAGGTTAGTGTTAGGACTACTCACTCAGTTTTTTTTTTCTAAATGACATCTGTCTATTTAAATTTTTTTAATTTTATATCTTCTTGTGCAATGACATATCTGTCTGTATATTTAATTTTCAAACTATATTGTTTAAGTTGTTTCAGTAAGGAATTTTATCATTCAGTTTTCAAGTTCGTCACTGGTGACTTACTAATGCTTATAAGGGCAATTGAACTAAAGTGGTGAATTTCATCTATTGGCATCCTCCTTTCAAATAGAAAGACTACGTAGGTAACCTACATCAAGTTAATACTATAGCTGGATTGTTTTGAGAGTGTGCAGTAATTTTTAAATTTGATCTGCAACCCTTGTTTAACTGATTTTACTAAATACTATGGAAACATGGAAACAGACAGAAGCTCTGCCTCTGTAAGGTATTATCAGCATCTTTATGTGCCTGTGTATGTTGGCAAAATACCCCTATAAGGCACTGAGCTCAGACTGAGGAGGGTGACTTCCTGAGCATCTTGCGTTTATAACCCCATCCTGCAGCTGTTCATTGTGAACCTTATTACAGAATGGCTAGTGTGTGTCATAGCTCAAGGGAGCACTGTAATTTGCTATGCACTCTTAAGACAATGCCCCTGAGTTGCATATATTTTTAATTTAGACAATGGTGCAAATTTTCAAGGGCCATGGCCCCTATACCTGAAATATTATTTGCTGACAGTGTTGCTGTTGTTTTTAAGTCATACTCTTACATATTTATTGTTGGCATTGGGTATAATTATAAACCTATGATATTACATATTTATTTGTGGCAGTGGTGCTGATATAAATCCTGTACCATGACAGCTGCATCTCTCACTTATCCCCTCATCTTAATGTGTGCTAGATACTAACTTGTACTCCTATAACCACTTCCATGTCATCCAGTCCTCTGATTTTCTTTTAATTCTTTTTATCCCCTGACCTTTGCTAGCTGTTGGCCCTCACATGGAAAGATATCCTTCTAAAGGGGTATGTTTCATATGCTTTGCAGAATAAGGAAACCATTTCCCACTTCTGTTAAGATATTGGAGACATACCATACACACACACACACACACACACACACACACACACACACACACACACACACACACACACACACACACACACACACACACACACATACACACACACACACACCACACACACACACACACACACACACACACACACACACACACACACACACACACACACACACCACACACATACACACGTACACCACACACACCACACACATACACACACACACCACACACAAACACACATACACTACACACTCACATACACTACACACAAACACACATACACACACACACACACACACACACACACACACACACACACACACACACACACATATGTACATGGATTCATAAACAGATTTAGTAGTCAGACAGTTCTATATAATGTGACTGACCATATCTTTGCAAACATAGTCAATGAGTTCTTAAATTGATTCCTTTTGTGGATTTGAAAAAAAAAAGCCTTTAACCTTGCAAATCACTCATAATCATTGTCAGATTTTTAAAACAGGTTTTTCCATAGGTTCCCTGTCAGGGGCCATCTCAGAAACAGAACTTTACAAGTTTATGTTGACTCATACCTCCCTGACATCAGAATATATCTGGTGTGATGTGCTGTGAAGATCAGCCTAGGCTTATCTCCATGCTTTTCATTAGATGTTATCCAACTTAAGGCCTTAACGTAAGATTCTGTGCAGATAATGTGATTTTATTTAAACTGTTAATACCAATGTGCTTGTAAAGAATATGCAAATAAGGATTTAATTCATATGTGATATTGGTTTGACACAAGTGAATTCCTTTTCAATACCAATAAAACTGAAGCGATGCTACCTGGGACGTTACAAAGAATGGTCAATGTCT
The DNA here is from genome assembly GCF_019279795.1 of Protopterus annectens. Taxonomy (NCBI): domain Eukaryota; kingdom Metazoa; phylum Chordata; order Ceratodontiformes; family Protopteridae; genus Protopterus; species Protopterus annectens. The sequence continues at coordinate 868,713,297 of NC_056735.1, forward strand.
GTTCTCTAGTTCTGTCTAGCCCATTCAGTGCACATATATTACCAGTGAAAAATATTTACGTATGGTTAAAGCCACAGCTCTCTATCAATTCTTATGCTGAAACACTCAAAATCCTTAGGCAGTTATATGTTACCTGCAAGTCAACAACTCTTTTAACTAATGAAACCAAAAATGCTGTTAACAAAAAATTCTTATCAAAGACTTGGAATATGAACGGACTTAAATGTAATTGAGTGTACATACAGCACACAATATGATACCATGAACAATGTTTGAGATTTCGGTGTTCTTTCTGAAAGTGTGAACCACTGTTGCCCTTTACTCCAAGAAAAGCTAATTGTCTTCCTGTTACTGAAAAAGCAAGCCTGTTGCTTACGAATATAATCATTAAACATTTGCAGTGCAGATGCAGCTGTCCTCAAGCTAACAATGTATACATACATTACCCCAAAATATTCATTCAAAACAAGTTATCCTTACTGCAGAAAGACAGATATTCAGACTGACAGTTGCAAAAAAAATAAATAAATCTCAGAATGACTTTAACAGCTTGGAATGCTGTATTGTATTGCTTTGGAATAAATTAAACTAATACAATTCAAAAGTAAAGCTTCTTCATCAGCTAACACTGAGCTTTTACTTGCAGATGTTTATGGATGCAGAAGCAATGTTTATGGCATGCATATTTATTATTTATTTAATTATTTACATTTGTTGACCGGGAATGTCCGACTGGAAGCAGGTCCATTTTCAGCGGAGGCCCGGGGAGAAAAGCTCCACAAATTAAAATATTACAGACATAGTTACAGATTAAGAATCCTAGCAATTAAAATATTTCTGTTCCTGTTTCTGTAGACTTAATGCTGAATTATTGTTCATTTTGTTATTTTGAACAATACTTAGCTAAGTAGTTTGTTTGAACTGTGTTTATATGCACTGATTAGAAACAAAATATTTTGCTTGATATAGGGGCATCACAGTGTGTAGTGGGTAGTGTTGTTGCATCATAGCAAGAGGCTGTCTTTTTTTATTTTCAGCTGGGGTACCTTTTGTATGGTGTCTGCATGTCCTCCTTTTGTTTGCGTGAGTTTTCTCTGTATGCTCCAATTTCCTCCCACATTCCAAGGACATGCAGTAGGTGGCTCTGACACACTAAACTGGCTGTAGGTTTGAGTGTCTATGCACACATGTAGCATGGAAAAACAACTATTGCAGGGCTAGCCACCTGGCAGTGTGTGAACACTGGCTCTAGGTGATGGTTATTGTTGATGTGACCTGAACCCATATGCAAAAATGGGGAAAATGGGGGGGGGGGAATGGATTCAGTTTGTGTATTGATATGCATTTTTAAATATATTATGTAATTTGGCTCTGTATGCATTTTATAGTGAATATTTTATGCACCTTATCATAGAATTACCGTGGTTATCATTAGATAACTATTTTGTGTCTTATTATTCCAGGTCATTGATGAAAAGTACCTTTTGTAGAGCTCACATACTCTGTTTTCTAATATGCAACCATAGAAATACTCATATAAATCTATGAAATTAGCACCACTGTCTAGCAAGCAAACAAATAAATATACATAAAAATCTCTGAAATTAGCTTCATTTGTGCCCTTTTCTTTTTAGTTTAAATGTGCAAAAGGAAAATGAGGAAAGCAAAATGCAACACAATTCACAGTAGCACAAACTTTATGTATGTGTACCCAGATGCACACACACAGACACACACACACACACACACACACACACACACACACACACACACACACACATGCACACACATACACGCACACACACATACGCACAGATGCGCACACACGCACACACACACACACACACACACACACACACACACACACACACACACACACCCTAGACCAAAATACTTCAACCTAAAAAAAAAAAAAAACAAAAACAAAATCAGTATCCACTGTGGGATTCAACAAAAACCTGTAAGCCTTACTCCTTGTCCTTTTTGACCATTGGTTCATTTATCCAAGAGCAGCTTGTAGCAGAATGCTTAAATACTGTGCTGTGAGCGAAAGTAATGGGTTACAGAATGTACAGTTTATTGGGGCATAAATTTGAACTAATAACATGCAGATGAGGCTTAAGCAAGGTGCTGCTTGGTACATTAAAATAAGATAGTGATTTATGAAGGAGTTTAGGGGCCTTGTAAGGTATTAATGATTAATATGCAATGCCATACCATAAATAAGTAAAAGGAAATGCAGACTGAAATTCATCTGCAATTAATCTCTCTTGAATGGTCTGCAGAGAGCTTTGCCATGCTAGTGTTTGATATGCAAATTCTGTTTTGGTAACGCCTCTGATTTCATTAAAAGGTGATAAGTCCATAAGTTATATATCTCATTCAATGGCTGTGACCAGATAATTACAAGGTTTAGTTTTATTCTTGTACAGTATCAAGTATCTCAGGTAATACATCAGACATATTCCTGTTCCTCTCTATTTTAATATAAGCCTGTTTTTTTATTAAAAAAGCAGTAATATCATTTGTTCATTACTATGAGACTCTAAAGGAATTGCACTGTGTACAAATTTCAAACAAGCACATCATTTTCAAATCTTTAAATGTAAGAACAACACAATGACAACTTAGAAATGGTAGCAACAGATGCATTTATAACACAAAATCAGTTCAAGAAAGTAAGAATGATAATTAGACACTCTCGTCACAGACTGAGCAAAACAGGAACATACAGGTCTAACAAATGACCATTGGTCAGTCAGTAGTATGTAACACAGAGGGAATGGGATTTATGGGGATTTATAACCATGTCTATAGTAGCTGACTAAGATGGGGACAAGCACTAAAGAAAAACAGGAATAAAGGCTGCTGCCATAGAAAATTTGGTAATGTTTGTTATGACAGTATCAAAGTAAAGTCAAAATGTTAAATAGAGGAAGAAAAAAATGTTAATATAAATAAACAGCATTCCTTACAAAATCCATAGTAATCTCACAGGACTTAGTTAAATTTTAAGCAGGTTTTCAAAACAATTCAGTTGGATGTGATTAGATAAGGGACACACACTTCAAAAGACTAGTGATTAATAAGAATTATTATTATTATTTGGTTAGAAAGACCTTCTACATTGCCCACCTGATCATGAAGGGATTCACATCCAGATCTAGTGAGGTCATTGTTCCCCTGTACTCTTCACTTATCAGACCAATGATCGGGATGTATCTCACCCGACATCTGCAGCAATTGGAGAGACCCCAAAAGTTCCTCACCAAAAGGATAAAGGGACTCCAAAATCTGTCATATGCTGCCAGATTGAAGAAACTCCAGCTCTATTCAGTGGTGACATGTGCCTGACATACAAGGCCATGTCCAACCCGAATTAATGGACATGCTCCACCTCAAAAATCCAAATCCACCAAAACCACTAGAGCAAGCGATATAAATAGGACATGCTGGAGGGATAGATTTATCACTCAGAGACTCCCTATGCTGTGGAATAAAATCCCGGTCCATGTGAGGCAGAGCACCTCGCTGACTCTTTTCAAGAGAAATCTAGACCTGTGGATGGGAGATCGTAGGGTTTACCCCGGATCATCTCTGGGTCACTGCTGGACAGAGGCACAACAAACTAATGGGCACAGTATTTTTCATATAAGGGGTGGGCGTAGCACAATAATTTGGGCTAGGCTTATAAATGCCTTAGGGCAGATAGCCTAGTATAAACCTATGAACCTATGAACCTAAGAATAAAAACTCAGGACACATATACTGTATGACCTGAAGAATGCAAGAACATTTTCATTTCTGCAGCACAGTAAGGTAGCCTGCCAATAAAAAAAAAACGAATTACTATGTCAAGCAAGAAAGAACTAAGCATAAGCATCATGCATAAATGTGTACATAAATGAGTGTGCTGTGACATAAGGAACCTGCATGTCTGTTATAAAACTTCCTCTGGGTTCTTAATGTATATTTCTTTAAGTACCCACTATTATATAAGGATAGACAGATTGAGTTACATAATGCTGACTTTAATATTGTAAAAGAAAAGTAATTAAGAAGTTTGTGAGTGCACTGTCCTATGACATAGTAACAGTACTTGATGTACTCTTGAAATAATATTCTTTATATATGACATAAAATCAAGTTTCTTATAAGCATATGAGTCCAAATTCCACAAGCTTCAGATATCCACATCTTGCCACTCTAAAGTGACTTTCCAACCCTGTCTCTTAGGATGACTATCTCCCCAGGATGACATCATCCCAGGTTATAGCCAATTCAGTACCTTGCAATACCAAGGTTCTGAATGTCTGGCATTCAGGTTATGTTTATTAATTTCATTACATATGCCTAGCATAGTGCAAACTTAGCCAGGGACTTAGCAGGTCAACCAAGTATGCTGAAAATGCATTGCTCCTAAGTGCCACCTGTATGGCAAACCTGATATTTGCCTGCAGAACCAGATCTTCCAGTGGGTGGAGCTGCACGTTCATAAAGCCACTAGTCACAGTCACAGAAGCTCTGCTTGTAAGGTTGATTAGGCAATGCTACCATCATGGCCATCATGCCTGCATTCTGCCACATCCATGCAAGAGATGGGCATGTGATGCCACTAGTCCATCAAGGAATTACACCTATGTTTTACAAAAAGGACACTGAGAGCTGTCCTTATATGAGTTTGGGAATATTTTGCACTTCACTCAAAAGCACATACATGTGATCCCAGGCTCCTCCACTTCCAGTGTCCTGCAGTCTGGTGTCCTACCAGGTCCTACTTGCAGTTCCTACTCCCATATACAGATTGAACTTCCATTTTGCTAAAACTACCCCTTGAGTTCAATGGGCTTGGCTTCTACATTGATTCAGCCTTATTCATTGGTAATCTTCACCGATGTACAGTGTTGAAATATTTTGGTGCAGTGAGCCCAATTCTGTTTTGGAATCAGTAAGGCTCCAGCAGTCCTGTCTATCATAATCTGAATGGACACTGGTGGGGTAGTAGCTTTTGGATCTGGTCATGGAGTAATTGCTTGACATAGTATGTTACACCCTACCCAAGTCCTTTTGGAATCTAGCTCATAATTGTATGCATATAGAGGGGACCTTGTAACCTTTATTATTAGTTGATAGAACAGCTAGCCCTAGATGTAGCAAGCAGTTACTACATTTTGTATCCTGCATAGAGAACTACACACTCAGGATTTAATAAAAAAAATATCATTTTTTTGTTTTAAACTGTAGCATACTGCTTTCTACAAATGTAATAGGCAGTTGCTACAGTTTATACCCTACAAAGTATGCAGCAGCTCTCATGTTTCAGTTAAGAAAGAAAATATTTTTTTTTATTTTAAACTGCAGCAAAGTACTTGCTACAGTTGTTACAGTTTATACCCCTCATGGAGTGCTTTAGCACTTGGGTTTTAATTGCCAGAATAAAAAACTTTTTTTGTTTATAAATGTAGCAAACTAGCTGCTACAAATGTAACAAGTTGTTGATGCAATTTATGCCCTGCACTGACCACTACAGTGTTTATATTTTAGTTACTTTTAAATTGCAGCGAACTGTTTGCTACAATGTAGCAAACAGTTTCTACAGTTTAGACCACACAAAGAGAGCTACAATGCTCAGGTTTGACCACAAATGTAATACTGGCTTTTAAAAGCCAGTATGCATTAAAGAGAAATCAGGACTGGCCAATCGCACCCCCCAACACTTTGCACCTGGGGAAATTACCTCCTTTGTCCCACTCTAGCTATGCTACTGGGTCCCAGAGTATATTTTTGGGGACCCATCCAGTTTTCTAATCTATGTTTCTATCTACTTGACTTGCAAGATGTTTCTATTCTAGAGCAAGAGGAGGTGCTGGGAAATGAACCTATTCCTCTGTTTAATTTTGTTTATTATCTGATGTAAACTGAAATCACTTGTTCTATGAGTAATTGGTCTGGCAATTAGCTTACAGGATTAGTGTTGTTAATGAGCTGTTTCCTGTGGTTCAGAGGTGCAAGGTTCGAATTCCACTGCCTCTGTTGCCTAACTGTGTGACTCTAAGCAAGTCAATTAACCAGATACTTCTTTCAGTCTGAGTGGGAAAAACTTCCATGGAGATCAGTGCTCTCTACACCAGAATACAAATACAAATATTACACACCTAAGAGTAGACCTAGTGGTCAGGGATTTGGGAATGCATGTAGATAATAACCTGACCTTTGGCCATCATGTGTCTGAGATAGTAAGGAAATCATTCTATGTTGCTCAATCTATAAGCAAGGGTATGGCATCTAGGATCAAGGATGACATTGTTCTGCTGTACTTGGTCCTCATCAGACCAATCACTGAGTACAAGTATGTACCTGACCTGGCATATGCAACAACAGGAGCTTCCACTGAGGTTCTTCACAAAAGGAATACAGGGTGTAAACAACATGTCTCCCTCAATGCCCTATTTCAATACTCAGTCTCTTACATACTGCTGAGAGGCAATGTATGCCTGCCCTACATAGCATCCTAGGACCCCCCTTTGATGGACCTGCTGCACATCCACAAAACAAATACCATCAGGATTACCCAATCTAGAGACTTAAACCTCTTCTGCAACATAAATAGAACATGTTGGAGGGACAGATATGTGTCTCAGGAAACTATCCCTTCTTTGAAACTGGCTTCCTATCCAGGTAAAGAAGAGGTTTTTCCCTAACCCAATTCAAGCATAACTTGGACCACCGGATGGGTAATTGGAAGTTTACTCTGGTCTGGCACCTAGGTCTCTGTTAGACAGAGGTAAGTTGTCAATGTTTGACAACCCATTACCAAGTCTACATATACCCCTTAAAATAACCCTAGGGTATCAGAACTTGTCAGGCATGTTTGGGAAGCGTGGTTAAACTTTAAAAGGCCCATTGTGTCCTTAGCCTAGTAATCACCTATGAACCTATACACATGGTCATCAAAGAAGAGACTGCTCAGGTGCCTAGTGCCCTCATCATCTACTCACTGGAGAGTGGGATGTCATTGATGCAGCAGGTGGTAGGAATTTATTGTTTACTGAAGGAGATGATACTGCATTTGCTAGCATTTACTTTGAGCCATTTTATAGTGTACCAGGTTAACATATGCTAGCTATATTTGAAGGGTATAAGTATCTGTAGCTGATTTAACTACTATACCCAGCTTGTAATCTTCAGTGAACATAGTCAAACAGAGAGTCTTGTTGTCAGTGCTTAGATTGGAGAAATAAATGTCAAAAAGGAGGGGGCTAGCATGGAACACTGGAGAATGCCACTGGTTACATATTCCCTAAATGGTGAGGCATCACCAACCCTGACAGCATGCATTCTTTCCTTGAGACAGATTGCAATCCCTCTTGCAAGGTATATTTTGGGACCCACTGAAAAAGTGTTTTTGGACTTGGATGATACTTTGAGATGGTAGGTAGGAGAATGACTCAATGATGTTTGCAATAGGGATGATAGTTTCAGTAGGGAAATTTGTAGCAAACACATTTGCTATTATACTCAATAATGCAAGCAGCAGCTCACCCAGTATAGTAAGCCAAGCAATGAAGGAAGAAGGTTAAATAAATTTAATAGCACACAGCTCCAAGGATTAAGCACTTTCGGAAAAACTTCATCAGAATCATTTAAACACTGAATAGCACAACATATATATATATATATATATATATATATATATATATATATATATATATATATATATATATACCCCACCCTTAATAACATAACCAATAAATTATTTCTCTTAATTAAAAACCACACACAGTATTTTAAAGCAACACATGACATTAAATACCCAACATACAAATAAAATTACATTAACACAAACACCCTATATACTACAACTGGATAAGTAGCTTTAAACAACATAAGATTTTAATTTAAGCACACTGGCTATATATATATACACATATATATATATATATATATATATATATATATAATCACTGAGACCTGGGGGGACTGTGGCATTCAATTTCAATTGCCAACATAATTCCTTGGCTTCCAATTTATCTTCCCAAGATCCCCCTCTATAGTCCCTCGGAACACATTCCAACAACAAAAAAAAAAAAAACAAAAACATGTTAGTGTTGGTACTAATGTGCCTAGCCATTGCATTTTTCATATCCCCCTTCCTAAGTCAAGTCCATGTTCATACAGATGTTCCCTGAATTTTCTTTTTGTCTTTCCTATATAAAAATGTTAGCAGTTAAGACATTTACCCACATATATAACCCCCATAGTATTGCAAGTACAATGAAACTTGGGTCTAAAAATCTTGTAATTGACCTCTACTTGATCACCATCCAATACCATCCTACACTGGGTACAATGACCACATTTTTTATTAGAAGTGTTGGGTCCAATATTAATTGTAGGATGTTCGGACATTTTTGAGTGTTTCCCCCTTCTAAACACAACACTGGGTCTAAACTCAACTATACTAGACATATCTTTAAACAAGGTGAAAATATTCCATTATTTATAAATAATTTCCCTGATATTCTTGGCCTCATTACAAAACTGGGTAATAACTCCCCCCAATTCCAAAGGGACCTTATTCTTGTTTTTTCCAGGTCCAAATTCCCCTTGGTCCAAATTTAAACTAATAAGGGGCACAAATTCCCCCTTTGTTCTCCTCTCTTTAATATCATTAGCAACTTGCAACACTAAACAACCTGGATACCCTCTACTCTGAAACATATTCTCCATTTTATCACATTCATAAACAAACTGGTTCCAATCAGGAACTATCCGTGCAAGCCGGATAAACTGTCCCTTAACTATCCCAGCTTTCTGATGGAACAGATGGCTGCTGTCAAAGTGTAAAATACTATTACTGTAGATGGGCTTCCGATATATCGTACTAATCCACCTTTTGTTACCCACATCCTTAGAAATGGTAACATCCAAATAATTCATGGAACTAACATCCCACTAATGGGTAAACTTCAAGAAGGAGGTAGAGGCATTTAAAAAAATTTACAAAACTATCAATTTCCTCTGCTGTTCTATTCCAAACAATACATATGTCATCCAGAAATCGAAGATATAAACTCCATGGTTTTACCTGGAAATATGGAAACAAAATATGTCTCTCCCATTGTAATAGAATAATATTTGCAAAGATGTCGAAGCCGCCCCAATCGCAACTCCCTTCTTTTGCCTGAAGTATTTCCCATCCAAATACACAAAGTTGTACTTAAGTATTAATTCCATACAAAGAATTAAAACATGTATAGTATTATTATCAAGATATGTACACTCACAAAGGAAATCATGAAACCATTCTATCCCTACTTTGTGTTGAATGACATTATATGATTCTACCACATCAATGGTCAAAAAGACATTTTTCAGAAAATTCCACTTTCCTCATTTTCATCAAAAAGTCCCAAGAATCTTTGCATATATTATCAAACGGTTCCAAACAGCTTTTAAGTACATAATCAACATATTTGCCCAGGGGGTGGGTCTTAGATTTCCTAGCACTAACAATAGGCCTCATAGGTGGATTATTAATGCACTCATGAATTTTGGGTATCCTAAAAATAACAGGTACCACTGGGTACTTTACTTGAAAAAACAAAAAACATCATAAGCTATTTCTTCTTCATCCAACATATCTTGTAAGTAAAAGTCTATACACTGATAGGCCAATTTGATAAGACTTAAAGATGTTTCTTCATACAGATCACTATTATTCACATGTGCTAACATTTTATTAATATAATTGTCTTTCCCCGTGATAACGACCCCTTATCGGGTTTCATAACCCTAAGCAGTTTGTTATTAGAAAGTTCATGCAATAACAAAGATTTGTGGGCACTCAAATTGTCATGAACACATGCACTATTCAATTTTAAATTTCTAAACTCATTACTAATTTCTCAAAAATAATGAGTAGTAAAGGTAAAGGGGGATTAACTGTGCCACTTCTCCTCAATGCTTCCCCTGCACAATAAATGTCGTCATGAAACATAAGTTTAAAACACATTTTTCTAAGAAACAGTTTTAAATCTAAATTAATTCTAATTTAAATTTATCCAGCTTGCATGGATAGTTTCTGATTGGAACCAGTTTGTTTATGAATGTGATAAAAATGGGGAATATGTTTCAGAGTAGAGGGTACCCTAGTTGTTTAGTGTTGCAAGTTGCTAATGATATCAAAGAGAGGAGAACAAAGGAGAATTTGTGCCCCTTATTAGTTTAAATTTAGACCAAGGGGAATTTGGACCTGGAAAAAACAAGAATAAGGACCCATTGGAATTGGGGGGAGGGGGCTTTATTACCCAGTTTTGTAATGAGGCCAAGAATATCAGGGAAATTATTTATAAATAATGGAATATTTTCTCCTTGTTTAAAGATATAACTAGTATAGTTGAGTTTCGACCCCATGCTGTGTTTAGAAGGGGAAAAACACTCAAAAATGTCTTTGAACATCCTACAATTGATATTGGACCCAACACTTCTAATAAAAAATGGGGTACTTATAAATCTGGTCATTGTACCCAGTGTAGGATGGCATTGGATGGTGATCAAGTAGAGGTCAATTACAAGATTTTTAGACCCAAGCTTCATTGTACTTGCAATACTATGGGGGTTATATATGTGGGGAAAAGTCTTAACTGCCAACATTTTTATATAGGAAAGACAAAAAGAAAATTCAGGGAATGTCTGTATGAACATGGACTTGACATTAGGAAGGGGGATATAAAAATGCAATGGCTAGGCACATTAGTACCAACACTAACCATGTTTTTTTTTTTTTTTTGTGTTGAAATGTGTTCCAAGGGACTATAGAGTGGGACCTTGGGAAGATGAATTGGAAGCCAGGGAATTAAGTTGGCAATTGAAATTGAATGCCACAGTCCCCCCGGGTCTCAATGATAATATATCTATAGCCGTGTGCTTAAACTAAAATCTTATATTGTTTAAAGCTACATCTCCAGTTGTAGTATATAGGGCGTTTGTGTTAATGTAATTTTATTTGTATGTTGGGTATTTAATGTCATGTGTTGCTTTAAAATACTGTGTGTGTTTTTTAATTAAGAGAAAGAATTTATTGGTTATGTAATTAAGGGTGAAGTATATATTTGTGGTGCTGTACAGTGTTTAAATGATTCCAATGAAGTTTTTTCAAAAGTGCTTAATTCTTAGAGCTGTGTGCTATTAAATTTTATTCAACCTTCTTCCTTCGTTGTTTGGTTTACTATCCTGGTTGAGCTGCTGCCTGCATTTTGAGTCTGGTGTTTCCTGTATTTCCTGGTGGTTCTCATATTTGCTATTATGTTGGGAATGTCTTTAATATTGGAACAGGATGTGCCACTATAGATAAATTCAGAACAGTGACATGAATTATTCTTTAGTTTTCTAACATAGCTAAAGAAGAACTTAAATTTTCCTTAGCCTCAGAAGCTAGCCTACATTCATGAGAGGCATTGCTGGTCTTTATAGTGACATTTAGTTTACTGAAAAGGAATTTTATATTCTCTTTCTGATGGAAGGTTCTGACTTTACAAAGTAAGAAGTTTCTACCATTCCTCTCAACTGTACCATATTCCTCTGTATTTTCCAGTTTTGAATTCAAAATAATAGGGTGCCATGAATTCTAGAGTGGCCCCTTTAAATCCCAACTTTGGTGTGCAGACAAGGGTGTTGGCACCATAAGCTGAGGGGGGTGTAAGTGCTCTCCCAATTTTAAGAGGCTTCAACAATAAATTAGAAAAAAAACACTCTGTGGTGGTGGTGTCTTCTCTTTAAGTGGACCATGGGTGCTTCACACTGACACATGCCAGTGTGGATGTAAACTCAGTCTGCACATAGCATGAAATTTAATCTATCCATGCTGAGATAAGTGTGCATGACTGTATGAGTATATGAGTATGTGTGTTAGTTAAACTGGCAGTTCAATTCTCTGTCTGAAAGTGTGTGTATGTAATTTAAACTAGCCATTCATATGAGAGATAAAGTGCTTGTGTTACTGTGTTTGAAAGTAGGTTTGTGTAAACGTTTGCGGCTGTGTAAGAGCAGAGAAAAGGTAGATGTGTGTGTGTGTGTGTGTGTGTGTGTGTGTGTGTGTGTGTGTGTGTGTGTGTGTGTGTAACATAACTTTCAACTGTCCAGATTTAGCCTCATAGTTTTGATCTGTTTCTCATAAAATTTGTGGTTTTCTGTCAAATCACAGAGTACTGAAGTCACTAAATAATGACATATATATGAGTTTCAGACTTCATATCATTCATAAAATGCATACCAACACAAATCCTGTTATTTTCTCAGCTTTCTAAGTTTATACAAACAATATTTAAATTCTGTCCCTATTTATGGGCCTTTGTCTCTCCATTATGCTAGTCTTTGACTAGATTTCTTGTGCTAAGAGGTTGAGAGGTATGGGCTGGCTCAGCATTCACAATAAGATTTCAAATCCTTCACCCAGTAAATACTAGGATAGGCCCTTTCCCATCCTTGATTCTTGAAATTACTTAAATAGATAACTGAAGAACAGATGAATGAATGTATACTATTTACTCTTACAGTCGTATTTGGAATGTCCACCTCATTCACTCATTTAACAAACAAATAAATAAAAGGGATGACTGTGTCAAAAGTGCTATGTTTTTACCACTATGACCAATTTGATCACAATAGAATAACACCTTTTAGTGTACGTGTTGCAATTAACCATGTTCTTCGGAAATGCAAAATAATTGAAGAAGCAGCAAAGGAGTCTAGAGTACAAGACAGGAATACTGTTGCAATTAGTGTAGGGTATTTTTCAGATTTAGTGTACAATTTCTCATCTTTTAGCTACACCCCAGCCCGATGACCATTAACACAGAATAAAATGCAGGGTGCAAAGAGACTTAACACTAATTTTATATTCATACTTAACCATGCAACACTGTATTATGTGATCACCACAAAACACACAGGGCAGTAGGTGCAAATCAAGCTAAACAAGTACAGCAAAGCACTACACTCAAACAAAGACCATTTTATTTTGTGCTAATCTGATTACTTTCTGCTTCGTGCAGTTTGCACATCTTTTGAAAAAAAAATATGTTTATATTTACCTTTTTATTTATTATTACTGGATATGGAAAAGTCACACTTCCAAATGACAAAACACTTTCATGTTTCTTTGCCCCCTTTCTTTAAGTGGTAGATAGCTGTTGGGTGGATGACATAATTTCTGGATGGTACACAATGTGACCTGTGGGAGAAAAGTTGGTTGACAAGTAGAGTCGATTGGGTGATTTGGGAGGGAAGTTTAAATATGGATGTATTTTGTCAGCTGTAAGTAATAAGCTGTTTTTAGTGTATTTTTTGGTTTTAGAAAGCTACAGGACTTCTATGTTTTTGAGTTTGATATGTATTTTAAAACATTTCTGTGAAGTGGATTGCATTAACAGTCAAAACGTTGTTTTTTTGCTTCTTTGTTGTCAAGCTTGCTAGCTTTTCTTCCACTATAGGTCAGATCTTGCTCTTAAACCTGTGTGACTCTAGGTTTTTGCAGTTAAACTATTACTTTATATATAGTGAAAATAAATACATTTCATTTGCTTTGTCATTATTGGTGAAGCTGTTTTATAGGCTGCATTAATATTAAATCCAGCAATCTTTGCCGGTGCCTGGTTTTGTAAATGCATGTTAAGTGTTTACCTCCAATAAGCTCTTGTCAGTTAAACCAATTGTTTTGATTTGTGATACAGAGGATTATTACTTCTAATCTTAACCAAGTTGATGTGTGTTTAAAAAATACAATCAAGAAATGTGGAAATGGATGGGAGGTTGGCATAATGGTTAAGTTGTTTACCTTACAGATACAAGATGCAGGGTTTGATTCTAACATGGGGTAATTGACTAGGCTTAAAATGGCCCACAAGGGCAGTTAGCCTATTACTAATCTATGAACCTATTGTAGTGTTTTTCTTTGAACTATATGTATTAGAATATATAATATTACTGTGTACCTGATTAAAGGTGCATATCGAATGATTATGATCGGAGTCCCACCCAACCATAATCTTGTGTAATACTTAGGGAGTTGTGACTGTGATGCAACACTGTTCTGTATCTTACCAAACATGTTTTTTTTCTGTTTGTTTTTCATATAGTCATGTGATTTACAGGAAGACATCTGTCACACAGCTGTACTGTAGTAACTGATCTGAAAAGTAGAGTCCTGTTATAGGTGCCACTTCTTTCAAAATCATGCTATATCCTCATTTTAAATCATACTGAGTAGAATGTTTTGTACTGTCAGCATCATTTTATCATAAATACATTTTCTGTGGCATTATACCTTGTACATTTCATCTTTATGAGTTTTAGACTGTAAAAAAATATAGGATTTTAGTTCTGAAAACAGATCACTCTACAGTCTGTGTTGGTGATAATCCTGTGTGGTGTTGTGTAGGTGTTCATCATGCCTCATTTTAACTTTCCTTGACTTCTCTTGCCTTGCCGTTTCTTTTATTCTCAGTTCTTCGCCTAATGCATGCATAAGCTTTCTACAAGACTGTTTGGTTTTTGCCACAATGATGTTAATTTTTTGTGTCTAGAAATCTAAAAATGAGTTGAAAACTGTTGTATGTTAAGGACTGCATAGTCAGTTCTATGTATATTAAGTATGGCTAATACTGAAAAGATCTTGAGTGCTTGGAGTAACAGTTGTAGCTGATGTAGGTTCATTTGCTAGGAATCAGCAATTGTTATCAAGCATTAAAAGATACTTGCCTGTGAGCAAAGGGACATAAAACATATCTAGCCATTTTAGTCATAGGCTTATTGGGAGTTCTAACATGTATACAAGAACCACATAGTACAGATTTATATTTGCCTGGCAAGTCAGACAACTGAATCACTGCTGCAAAAATAGTTGAAAAAATGTTTTTCCGCTTCTCCAATAAAAATTTGGTTCCTACTATTCACTGATGTGATCAATGTGCTAACTATAGCTCTGGCCCTTAATGCTCATCCCTTTTAAGATCAATTTACCATCTGGTGACTTTATGAGGCTATGCTGACAGTAAAAACATTTTTAGAGTTCAGACATGAGGTGTTTCATTATCAGTATAAATAAAACACTATTGTTCAGGTCATATTTTGTGTTTAGTATTTTGTCTGGTCTTCAATTTGTGCTTGAATTTTGGTATCCCACAATTCCATTGGAGTAGGTGGGGTTACATAATTATGTATGCAAATATGTTAATCAGTATCCAGATTTATAGTCAGTTGTACCTACTTTTCATGGGACTTTGTCCAGATTTTTGATGTCTCTGGGTTGAGAAGTATGGTTTCTACTACTTATTGTATTATTTGTTAATATCTACTGACCACCAAGGTGGTCTGTTACTAAATTTTACACTGTATTTGGTACTGGTGGGGACTGCTTTGTCAATGCATTTGTCTAAATGAACATAAAGATCCTTGGCATAGGTGCTTAATATCCCAGATCCACAGTAGGGTTAACATGGGTAAGGTTTGAGATTTTATCATACAATTGTAAAAAGTTTCCTTTTCTGAAGTCTTTAAAGAGGGTAGTGCTGGTTACAGAGGGTGAGTGGGTGGATGTTCTCTGCGTAAAGTAACTGGTTTGTGGTCTGACTCAACAAATGAGGGGCCTGACAGAGGCAGGGAACATGCTGGGGCTGAGATTGTGAGAACTAGGTGCAAGATATTACTGTCCCAGTAGGATTTAGGACAATTTGATCCAGGAAATTCTCATTATCCCAATCTAGAAAGAGTTGTGCATAACTGACATTTGGAGTATTAAATATTCCAGTCTATAGATGGGTAATTCAATTCTCTGGGAAATAAAGAAGGATCTGTTATAGGAATATTTTCACAGAATTCCAGGAAGATTTAATGGTCCTGGGGACTAAAGGAGAGAATCAGTAATGAGCTGTAAGTTGAAATTCTGATTTGGCAAGTGTGAGCTGAAGGTCAGTGAGCTCACTGGAGGAGTCATGGAATATCACGCTGAAGGTCAGTGAGCTCACTGGAGGAGTCATGGAATATCACTTTAGACAAGATCCAATTCCTGATGAGGACTGACTCAGCTCCTTCATTATCTGTGAGCTTGAAGGCAGGATAGTCACAGACCTCTACAGGGATGGGGTGCTGTTATTACACTTGGACTATGTCTTGGTGACCACACAAACTTGGATTCATTCCAGGTGAATAACTGCCCCCAAATTGGGCAGTTTATTATTAAGACTTAACACTAAGAAGGGTCACCTTGATGTTGTGCAATTTATGATTTGATTTGTTTAAGTTGGTATGTTCAGTACATGAACCCTGCCTAAAAAAAGGTATGATGGGGTCAACAAAGGCTTTGGCCTGTATGCAGAAGCACTTGCATGAAAGATGCAGACCATCTTTTGCAAAGCTGTCAGATTGTTGATCATCTCATCTCAGGATATACATACTGGACCCCGTTAGGGTGACACCTGCTGTTTAGCCATTTGTTGAATGCAATTATGTTTTGCTTGAATCTATGCATCATTGGATTTTACAACAAATTACCAGTGACTTTCATCTCAGATTATTCACTCCAGCATGGGCTATGATCATTTCATAATCATACTTGGAGGAGAGAGTCCTTAGGGCCTTTGATATGTCAACAGTCCTGAGAGATGGCTAGCTGTATCCCTGTTCTTGTTCAGTCTAGCTAGCATAGAGTTTGTGTATATTGCACTGGAATCACCAATGTTTCCAGAAGTTGATGCATTCGTATTAGACACCGTGGTGTAATATTGTTGGTGGCATGTTGATGAAAGAGGTGCGTACAGAAGATGTATTAGGTGGTTTCATTTCTCCCTATTTAAATGATCTAAGAGACTTTGGTAGTAATTTTATGGCATCAACATATGATAATTTAATGTTGTCAATATGAGGGTGTTGCATTCCTGTGAGTGGATGTAGTGTGATGCTCTCTGCATGCTTGAGATTTCAGGATGCCTGCCTACAAGTTATCTATGTGCTTGTACCTCACAGGTAGAATGCTAGGTTAAGTAAAAGTTCATTTTTAGTGGGCATGATTGCTTTAGCATAATATGCCAGAAGGATGGCAATAGAAGGGGAGTCAGTCTGCTGCTTGTCTATGCTGTCTAGTGCTATTTAATTTTCAATTGAACCTGAGAGAAGCATAGAAAGGAAACTACACGGTCACATAAAACATGTAGGGAAAAACCAACACACAAACTAACACTGCTGGTAATAAGTGCATGCAAAGACATGCAGTCCAGAGTAGACTAGAAGCATTCACCCACAAGATGAAAGAAGTTTTTTTTTTTTTTGCAGTAAAGATTTGGAGAAAACTTCACTTCTGCACACCAACCACTCTTGAGCTGCAGCTACTGTGGTGATAAATTCAACACACATGAGCACAGCATAGTTCCTTTCCTAAATTCCATATTGTATCTCCTCCACAAAGTTTCTTTGCTTGTAATCTCTTCTTATGTCAAAAGTCTTGTATCTTCCAATAATATTAATATTACGTCAACATCACACTTACTAAACTAATTTATAATGTCCGCTGTCATTATGTCTATGTTGTAGCTCACCAGAATTTAGGTGAATTTGGAGACATTATGTAATTTGCATTATCCATTTCTTTTCTTGTTCTCTTTTGCACTTATTCCTTTAAACTTTAATTTTCTGTCTCTTATTCTTTTGCCAATAAAATACTTTTTACCTTCCACTGTTTTCTAATTTATATATTCCTCATCATTTATTTCAGAACCTTCTTCTTTATTGTCTTCTGTTTAATTTTTCTCTTTCTCTTTATTTTTGTTGTTTTCGTTTCCTTCCTTATTTTTGTTGTTTTCATTTCCTTCCTTATTTTTGTTGTTTTCGTTTCCTATATATCCTCTTTACCTTCTATTGGCTCTGGTTCTTATCATCATATACTATCCTCACTTTTGTTTTCTTCTTCTTCATCCTTTTCCTCTAGATTCCATTCCATCCATAAATGCCCAGTTTTGTTACATTCAATTCACACTTTTTTTGCATCATGACCTGTTTCCCCACAAATGTAACATTTCCTCATCTCAATTACTTATCAAATGATCATCTTTTTTACAGGAAAAAAAAACATGCTTTTGGTTGTCCCCAATATTTTACAATACCTCTGTTACTCTCTACATTTAATATACTTGGGATATGAACAATTTTATTCTTTAATGTTCAATACAATATGACAGTCCCACCCACACCCCCTCCTTCATAATCCTCTGTTATGATACTTTGCTAATATCCATAACTTCTTTACAAAGTTTGCTTAAATGTCTCTTTAATGTCTCTTTTTTAATTTCATTTCAAAATTAAACATGTATCTTTTTTTTTGTTTCTCTGCAAAATGCTTTAACTACATAGGAATTTCATGAATTACAGTTCTTTTTCTGTCATAAGCCCCCCCCAAAAAAAAAAAAGTTTCTAGAGCAGAACCAGTCACAAAAATAATGTCACAAAATGTCTCTTTATGAATAAGAATAGAAGCTCTTACCTCCTTGAGCCTTCACTCCCAATGGGACCATTACATTATCCCAAATTCATAACTGTCCAGTTCTTTTTCCTCCTTGCTCTGAATTCTCACCATACATTTCCTTTAATTTTTAACATTTCCTCTCCTCTGTTCATCTCTCATCACTTTCATTGCAATTTTAACAGTCTCAGCATGCAGTTTCTTTGTCTATCTCCTTTTAAAATAGCTTCCAATTTCTCCAATTGAATTTTGTCCATAATTTCACCCCAAGACACATCTTTTTCCAATCTCTGGATTGCTCTACATCAAGAATTCACCACAAAATATCATCCTGCAACCCTCCTGACTGGAGAGCATAATAATACATCTGTCATTGTGTAAAACATTTGTTTCTGATGAAACAAACAAATTCTGCTGAAACAGCACCTCAGAATCTGCTATAGCTTCAGACACTGCACCAGCATTCATCTCTGTGCCATCCACCATCTAAGATTTACTTGAGGGTCTGTTCTCTCAGCCACCACTGCACTAGGAACAGAACAAGCTGTCTCCTAAACAGTAGAGAAAGTTCCCTGGTGCCCTGGCCAAATTTCCTCTAGACAGAATGAATAGCACCTCAGTTGTCCCCTGAAAAGAGGCCATTGACCTATTTTAACCAACATGGTCGACATCATGTAAATGAATAAATAATAGTGTCTAGTGCCTTTACTTTGAATTTCTGAATCCTAATTCAGTTTATACTAAAATTACTCCAAAAGTAACAGCACAACTTTCTAAGTACTTAAAACCATGACTTAAAACAACAAAAAAAGCATTGGTCAGCAGGTAACAATTAAGATTACTAAGTGCTTTCAACGAAATTACCAGGAATTCTTCAGAATGAACTAATCCTGGTAATTTGGATGAAAGTGATAAATAAATAATTTTACATGTGATTACTTTACGGTCTATGCTTTTTCTTTTTTGTAAACTAAAATTAATTCTTCAAAATTTGAAGAAGTGTATTGTGGGTATTCAAATTAATCCTCACATTAGAACAAGGTCAGAAAATGCATACCACATGATAATCCTAGAGTTTATTAGATTGCTTATAATATACTGTTTCATCTGTTTAAAATTTTTGATGGAGTATAAACTATATGCTGAAGTAAGACTGTAAAGTACAGGCATCTGTAGACATTAAGCACTCTTAACTCATTAACACCTAACTTCAGTCGAATTTTACACTTCCTGACTAATACTAAATTCCTGTCAAGACAGCTTTCTCCTGGACTAAATTGCTGATAATGCAGCTTTGCAGCCTATCAGCAAATGCAAATATCTTGACAAATGTAAAAATCACAAAGAAAGTTAAAATATAAAAGTTGTTAAAATGTAAAAGTTGTTCAGCAATTAATTATACCAGCTGTTGATATCATTCTAACTATTGTGGGTAGACCACACATTGAACAGATGCAATCTTCAATATCCTGCAAAGCACTGTTGTAGATGCTTTTCTGTTTTCAATATATTTGCATGATAACAGTTTGCATGAATATTTGTAAACACTTATAAATATCTGCAAAGCAGAGCTAGTTAGACATCAACTATCAGTGCAAACTTTTTCCTGCATTGTGTATATGTATTTGATAATGAGTATCATGTTAACACTTTATGATTCAAGTTATTAATATAATTGATTTATTTACATATGTATTTATTTATCTATCTATTTATTTATTTGCATTTGTTTACTGTGATGGTCCACTGGGCCATGGTGAGCCCATTTTCAGGGGAGGCCCGGGGAGAAAAGCTCCACAATCGATTATACAATACAATCAATTATGCAATACAATCAATTATACAATGCATACAATACACAATACATACAATAGAACAGATCAACACGATAAGTACATAACTATGCAAGAGTTGCAGTAGACAGTTGAATGAGCAAGATAAAAATCTTGGTACATTATTAGATTACAACATTAAGGTTAAAGTGGTTTGTGCAATTAGAATATACACAAGATAGGATATAAAGCTGGTATAGTTAAGATACTTAAGTAAATGTCATATAACTATTGATATATGGCATATATTCGACATATGTCAGGAAAAAATCTCACATTTTCTCAGGTACTTGGGACCCCATTTGGCTCAGCAGCTATTCCCAACCTATATACTGATCGAGCATATACAAAACTGTTCTACAATGCTTTTAAATACATCCCACACTGATCCCACTCCCAAAACACATTCCCAGGCAACACAACTCTACCCTCACACACAACCAACCAGGAATCCTAGTTGTACTTCTCACTCAAAGTAGTATCATGTTACCCATACTCACATCCCTATCACTAGCTCTACTATCGCTAACCTTCCTAACTTCCCTACAAACAGATCTACCGTTGCACAACTGCTATCACACTACCCACACTAGCCCACCCTCTCAAACCCACTCAGACTTTTACATCTGCCCTACAATCATAAATCTTACAACTACATATTACTCACTAACAAAAATTACACCATCTCATCACACTAAGAAAACTCTCATAGACCAAGCTCGCAAACAATTAATATTAAAAAACACATACTGACACTCCTACAAATTCTCCTAACCTCTGGTGACATTCACCCAAATCCAGGTCCCCTCTCAGCTAGACAAACATCTGACCTGCTAATCCTAAATCTCAACATAAGAAGTATTACCAATAAGCTAACAGACCTACATGCATTCATAGCCCACTACAACTCTGATATACTCGCCATTACAGAAACCTGGCTTACACCCAGTATCCAAGATGAAGTCTTTCTTCCCCCAGGGTATAATACACTTAGATCTGATAGAACAAACAGGAAAGGAGGAGGAGTAGCCATTCTCTTTAAAAACACCCTTAACCTCCAGCTCCTGCACACCACACCACACACTTTTCAAACTGCTGAAGTCCTGTTTTCTGTCCTATCCATAAGAAACACCAAGAAGATTAATATAATATGCTGCTATATACCTCCAGGCAACAACTCACTCATAATAGAAGACATCCTACACTGGACAAAGGACAATCTACCTCAGGAAACGATCCTACTAGGAGACCTTAACACTGACTGGCCAACCTGCAACTCCAGCAGCCCCTCTACACATATCAATCTATATGGGTTCTCTCAACTAATTAAAGAACCAACTAGAATAGATGAGAAAACAAAGAGAGAATCCATACTGGACTGGACACTAACCAACTATCCCAAACAAAACTATACAGTAGGCTGCCTCCCAGATGACTTAAGTGATCATCTCCCCACCTTCCTACTCCAGAAACACTCCACCCCAAACCAGTAGTCTACAAATTTGTACAAGATGACCGTAACCTTACCCCACGATACCTAAATACTGTCCTAAGCCACTGCAACTGGGAACCACTACGGACACTCGGGTTAGACCAGGCAGTAGACTACTTTAATACAACCTTCTCTAACATCCTTAATAGTCTAGCTCCCAGCAGAAAGATCAGAGTTAAAGCCAACTACGCACCCTGGCTAAATAGAGACACCAGAGCCTTACTAAAAGCTAGAGATAAAGCCTGGAAAATCTGGAAAACTGA
Organism: Protopterus annectens; assembly: GCF_019279795.1. Lineage (NCBI taxonomy): Eukaryota > Metazoa > Chordata > Ceratodontiformes > Protopteridae > Protopterus > Protopterus annectens. The sequence continues at coordinate 868,735,395 of NC_056735.1, forward strand.
CAAAACCCCTAGCTCAAGACAATGCTATCAACAGCTTAGAAACAAGGCCAAGGCTGAATCCAAAATAAACAAACAAAACTATTTTCTTAGCGCCCAAAGGAAATATTCAAATAGTCCACAAAGATTCTGGCATGCCATTAACTCCCTACTAAAGCCAGGCAAAACCATAACCCCAGCACCCATCTCTACTAACAATACCCTAGACATAGCTTCTCAATTTAATAACCATTTTACGAAATCCATCTTAGCCCTGTCCAGTAAAATAACCAAAAACAGTCTACTTCAGTCACAACATAACCTATTCCACACCACCCCCTCTTTCAGCCTATCACCAGTGCCCACCTCAACTATCAAAAAACTCCTCCTAAAACTAAAGCCAACCACACTAGCAGCTGATAACATACCTGCTGCATACCTAAAAATGGCTAGTGACTCCTTATCATATCCTGTCTCCATCCTTATCAACCGCTCCATACTAGAATCCTACATACCCAAACTCTGGAAAAAAACATGCTTTTGGTTGTCCCCAATATTTTACAATACCTCTGTTACTCTCTACATTTAATATACTTGGGATATGAACAATTTTATTCTTTAATTTTCAATACAATATGACAGTCCCACCCTCATCCCCTCCTTCATAATCCTCTGTTATCATACTTTGCTAATATCCATAACTTCTTTACAAAGTTTGCTTAAATGTCTCTTTAAGGTCTCTTTTTTAATTTCATTTCAAAATTAAACATGTATCTTCTTTTTTTGTTTCTCTGCTAAATGCTTTAACGACATAGGAATTTCATGGATTACAGTTCTTTTTCTGTCATAAGCCCCCCCCCCAAAAAAAAGTTTCTAGAGCAGAACCAGTCACAAACATAATGTCACAAAATGTCTCTTTATGAATAAGAATAAAAGCTCTTACCTCCTTGAGCCTTCACTCCCAATGGGACCATTACATTATCCCAAATTCATATCTGTCCAGTTCTTTTTCCTCCTTGCTCTGAATTCTCACCATACATTTCCTTTAATTTTTAACATTTCCTCTCCTCTGTTCATCTCTCATCACTTTCATTGCAATTTTAACAGTCTCAGCATGCAGTTTCTTTGTCTATCTCCTTTTAAAATAGCTTCCAATTTCTCCAATTGAATTTTGTCCATAATTTCACCCCAAGACACATCTTTTCCAATGTCTGGATTGCTCTACATCAAGAATTCACCACAAAATATCATCCTGCAACCCTCCTGACTGGAGAGCATAATAATACATCCGTCATTGTGTAAAACATTTGTTTCTGATGAAACAAACAAATTCTGCTCAAACAGCACCTCAGAATCTGCTATAGCTTCAGACACTGCACCAGCATTCATCTCTGTGCCATCCACCATCTAAGATTTACTTGAAGGTCTGTTCTCTCAGCCACCACTGCACTAGGAACAGAACAAGCTGTCTCCTAACCAGTAGGGGAAGTTCTCTGGTGCCCTGGCCAAATTCCCTCTAGACAGAATGAATAGCACCTCAGTTATCCTCTGAAAAGAGGCCATTGACCTATTTTAACCAACATGGTCGACATCATGTAAATGAATAAATAATAGTGTCTAGTGCCTTTACTTTGAATTTCTGAATCCTAATTCAGTTTATACTAAAATTACTCCAAAAGTAACAGCACAACTTTCTAAGTACTTAAAACCATGACTTAAAACAACAAAAAAAACATTGGTCAGCAGGTAACAATTAAGATTACTAAGTGCTTTCAACGAAATTACCAGGAATTCTTCAGAATGAACTAATCATGGTAATTTGGATGAAAGTGATAAATAAATCATTTTATATGTGATTACTTTACGGTCTATGCTTTTTCTTTTTTGTAAACTAAAATTAATTCTTCAAAATTTGAAGAAGTGTATTGTGGGTATTCAAATTAATCCTCACATTAAAACAAGGTCAGAAAATGCATACCACATGATAATCCTAGAGTTTATTAGATTGCTTATAATATACTGTTTCATCGGTTTAATATTTTTGATGGAGTATAAACTATATGCTGAAGTAAGACTGTAAAGTACAGGCATCTGTAGACATTAAGCACTCTTAACTCATTAACACCTAACTTCAGTCGAATTTTACACTTCCTGACTAATACTAAATTCCTGTCAAGACAGCTTTCTCCTGGACTAAATTACTGATAATGCAGCTTTGCAGCCTATCAGCAAATGCAAATATCTTGACAAATGTAAAAATCACAAAGAAAGTTAAAATATAAAAGTTGTTAAAATGTAAAAGTTGTTCAGCAATTAATTATACCAGCTGTTGATATCATTCTAACTATTGTGGGTAGACCACACATTGAACAGATGTAATCTTCAATATCCTGCAAAGCACTGTTGTAGATGCCTTTCTGTTTTCAATATATTTGCATGATAACAGTTTGCATGAATATTTGTAAACACTTATAAATATCTGCAAAGCAGAGCTAGTTAGACATCAACTATCAGTGCAAACTTTTTCCTGCATTGTGTATATGTATTTGATAATGAGTATCATGTAAACACTTTATGATTCAAGTTATTAATATAATTGATTTATTTACATATGTATTTATTTATCTATCTATTTATTTATTTGCATTTGTTTACTGTGATGGTCCACTGGGCCATGGTGAGCCCATTTTCAGGGGAGGCCCGGGGAGAAAATCTCCACAATCGATTATACAATACAATCAATTATGCAATACAATCAATTATACAATGCCTACAATACACAATACATACAATAGAACAGATCAACATGATAAGTACATAACTATGCAAGAGTTGCAGTAGACAGTTGAAAGAGCAAGATAAAAATCTTGGTACATTATTAGATTACAACATTAAGGTTAAAGTGGTTTGTGCAATTAGAATATAACAAGATAGGATATAAAGCTGCTATAGTTAAGATACTTAAGTAAATATCATATAATTATTGATATATGGCATATATTCGACATATGTCAGGAAAAAATCTCACATTTTCTCAGGTACTTGGGACCCCATTTGGCTCAGCAGCTATTCCCAACCTATATACTGATTGAGCATATACAAAACTGTTCTACAATGCTTTTAAATGACCACTGTTTGAGATATTACAGAAACATGATATTTATCCATATCTGCATATTTTATGCTAAGCAAGTATAAAAATATCTGCAGATAATGGTAGGAAGCTAGCTAGGATCTGTGACTACTTTTACAGAATCATGTAAGTATTCATACATGGCACACCTTATAACCTCCTTGTGGGTCAAGTTGTTAGCAGGAAGAATATTACAGCATATATTCATAACTAGCAAAGATCATATTTTCTCACATACTGATCCCTATTTGGGTCAGCAGGCATTATTGACCTGTATGCTGAATTGTTCTATAAAATGGTATTCAAACCGTTTGGACACTGCCTTAGATATTTACATACAATATGCAAATATCTATCCATCCACAATCTCTTTTTCCCATTTTTGCACATGTGGTTGGGGTGTCACCTCAACAGTGACAATCTTCTAGAGTTGAGGTTTACACTATCAGGTGTGAATATGCAAATATGCATTTGTTATTGCTATACAAGTTTAAATATCTGCAAAGTAGAGTTAATTAGGTATCAGGCAACAGAAGGATGTTTCTTCATATTATAAAAGCTTCCATTTGTTGCCATGAAGTACCACAAACACTGCTTATGGAGAAAATTAGTAAAACAAGTATTAATACTGCATATTTTTAAGAAAATTGAATGAAAACAAATCAGGGTGTCTCCCTTACTGACCATCAAATTTCAGTTTCAAGTTATTCCTGAAGATTTGTGCCAAGTGGACACTACCTAAGATATAAATAGAAATATGATATTTACGCAATACTGTGGTGGTGGTGCTGCGGTAGCTTTGTTGCCTCACAGTAAGATGTTGTCCTGTTCGATTCTTAGCTAGAGCTTCTTCTGTGTGGAGACATTCGTGAATGGGTGTACCTTCGTTGAAGGTTATGCATCAGGGCTGGCAACTTGGCACGTCAAAATCTACTGCCAATCATTAGCGGACTGGTGTTCCGCTGTGGTGACCCCTAACCAGGAAAAGCCGAAAGACACAACAACAACAACGCATATTTTATTGTCAAAGTATAAATGTTTACAAAATGGTGGTAGTTTGACACCAGCTATTAGTGTAGTATTTTCCAGAATTATGCACCCTTTCATTTAATGACATAAAGTAGTATATAAATCCCTTCTGGTTCAAGTTAGTAATATAATTATTAATATAGTTTATAATTTGGAATGAAAATAAATCACAGTATATCTCTTTCCATCTACCCAAAATGGTTGAAAAGCCATTGCTGAACCAGGTACTGACTGAGCCTGTGAAATGTTCTACAATACTTCTAAGTGGACATTGCCTAAAATATTTACATACCCATCATAATCATGCATATTTTATTGTTATATAAGTATAAATATCTAATAACTGGTGTTGCCTAAAAGTCAGCTGTCAATGGCAAGTTCTGAATGTTATGTATGCTTTCATTTGACACCATGATTTCTTCACATAAACCCTTCCAGATTTAAGTTATGAAAGAAACACATTCAAAGTTCTGCATAAAATAAATCATAGTATTTTAATTACTGAACACCCTATTTGTGTCCAAATCCTTTCCTGACCTGTATGTCAACTTGGCCTGTGAGATAATGCTCTCTAATCCTTCTAAGAATACAAAGCACAGAGATCTTCCTCTTCCATTGGATACCCTTACACAAGTAAACCTTTTACATGCCCTCCAGGGCCCACTGTGATATCTGAGAATTTTTTTTGTCTAAATGTGTAACATAGATAGTAGTGTAAGAATCAAAATGAGCATATAAACAAATATAATATATATGAGTAGCAACACTGGTATGATTACAATGCATAAGTGAATTTCATGGTGGTTCCTAGTAGCAAATTAATATGATGTAAATGTCCTAAGTACAGACCTCCTTTAAAATGCAGTCTGTTTCTTCCCCATACATATAACAGCACCCATGAAACCCATGAAAAGCAGAAACACATTTTACCCACTACATATTTCAGTTTTCTACTGTCAAATGGATTCACTGTAACCCATTGCAACCTCCAGTTGTAGCACAGAAGCTGAGACATGTCTCTGACTGGCCAGGCACAATCCTGACTCTGTAGGATGGCTGCATACTATCTTGTCTGACAGTACTTTCCTCTCATCATGAATCTGGGGGGCATGAACATTTTGGGTTGCTGGTCAGTCTCACCTGTCAAGCCCAGTGGCATGTTAAAGAGCAGTTTTTTTATATGTTCAATGTGGGCCAGCCTCTCTTTTCTTGTTTGTTTCTCAGAGACCACGGAAAAAGAAGGATAGCATACTATCACTCTTTCCTTTCTCTTTTGATGGTTCTGAGTTTGCATGTCTGTTTTTTAGTTAGCCACAAGCCATGTTTCTGATTGCTAACTGGAGGAGTTAGAATAGAGAAGGAGTCTGCCTCCCCTCATCTGTGTATTTCATTTCTGGTTGGAGGAGTGTTTTACTTTCTACTATTGATGGTTCTAGATAATATCAGAACTAAAATTCATCACCTGGCACTCTCAGTAGGAGAGAACACATTGTCTTACTTCCTCCTCTTAAATGTAATGTGGGTATTTCACTTCAGAGTAGAGTAAAAGCATATGCATGGCTGAATCGAATGAACATAGATGCATAGATTAGTACTAGGCTAACTGTCCTTGCGAGCCATTTTTAGCCTAACCAATTATCCCTTGTGAGACTCAAACCCTGCACCTTGTGCTTGTAAAGCATATACCTTAACCTTTAGGCCACCCTCCCCTTTCTGCCTTTGTTGAACTTGACTATCCTCACAACAATCGGATATCAAGCCCATGTCGTTTTTACAATCTGTTAGTTCCAGTTCAAGACAAATTACTCACTATTAAACAAAGTAGAGTTGGAGCAAAAGGAAAACTTTTGTTAACTCTTCAAAACAAAACAAAAAAAAAAACTGCCATCAGAAGAAAAAAAATATTAAGCAGGCTATGTTACATGCTAAAAAAAACTCTGGGATTACAACAGATAAGGCCAAATCTGAGCAAATAATACCGCAGTATTGGAATTGCCTAAAAATAAATCAGTAAGTATAATTTCCACTTACTCTACCATACATGACAATTTGATATTCTAGCTTAGGTAAACTGGATACCCATTAAAGTTAAAAGCCTTTTTACACTTAAATGTATTAATGTTTAACCTCTAAATAATATGTACTTTCCTCCCCCAGCAAACAGATTAAGAAATACAGAAGCCCAACACGCTTTGTGTAATTATGAAGGTTCTTCTAATAAGACCTCCCTTTTGACCTAATAAAAGGTAAACATGTCTTTTCATGGTGAGGAAAGGTTTTTTTGTGTTATGCCATATGCACTCTCCAAACTCTGTAAGGTAGAAATACTCACTTACTGCAATGCTTGGTCACTCTGTACTTTGTACTGCTCCCACTATTATCTCTAAGAGACTATTCTCAGTGCAGTTATATTGGCCGCCAGAATGACTGATGGCACAACAGAAATAAATATTAATTCATAAATATTAATTCCTTCTGTCTCTAGAAAAGCTGTACCAGCTTTTGTTTTTGTTTAACAACACCACCACTTTAAAGCAAATAATTTGTCATTTGAGCAAATGTGAACCACTGGATTTATGGACCCTTCTCGATAAACTGATGTGAGCGATATTTTTTTCTTCATTTTAAGTACACGAGACCGTTTGTGTAATGCTAAGCAAACCTATTTTTTCTTGGGAATCACAAATACATTTGGGTCAAATGTTTTGCTGTGGGAGTACAGCAGCTAATACAAATATAGTGAATAATGCAAAGGTATACATAAACAGGAAGGCACTAACAATATAGTCTTAGATGTTTAAGTTCAATTGCAACGTAACCGTTGACCACCAGACAACTTACAAATGTCTAAAAGATTAATAAATGTTCTGATATTACAGCTGTAAATAAGAAAATCCCAGGGATTCATGAAGCTCGGTGCAAGGACGGCGTTAGCCTTGTGCCGACCGTGCAGGGTAGAGATGGCGCAGCAGCACCACATGCATATTAATGAAGGCATGCTGCCGTAATGGCCACGTGCATAGGAAATGTGTACGAGTGCAGGGGGCATGTCCAAGCGCTGCACGGAGGCGTGAACATGTTGGCTGCATATGCGCAACCTAAAATGCTGACTAGTACAGCCTGCCTCTAATAGTAATCACTCCTGTCAGTGTCTGTGGATACTGAAATGTATGCAAAGCATACAAGACATTTTTGCGAACACCAAAATAAAAAGGAAACACAAAAGCCTGTAGCTGAATATTGAGTCCCCATCCCACGAACAAATGATATTTAAAACCCCGTGCCCATATTCCATTGTAGTGTCGCTAGTTATACCAAGTGGAAGTGAAACGCATCATGTTAGCTCGCCACCAATTGCTAAGCCTAGCCCAATGGTTAGGGTTATCACCTGTCCTACATTATGAGGGACAGTCCCCCTCTAGGCAGGTGTTTCCATACCAAAACCATTATAAATGTCAATTGTCCTGTGATAGTAGGACATAATTATGTCCCATATTTTATGTAATAGTCCCATACAATACTTATTTCCATATATAAAATACCTAAATGTTACAAGAAACAGAATAAGCAAGTAAACAAAACAGAATAAGCAACTACACTGCTACAACAATAAAAGCTTAAATTTAGGCATAAAACTAAAGTACTATCCTTTGTATTGACAGTGGGTATGTGTTGGCCTGTAAACTCTGGTGTGTCCCGAAAATGTCCCATCCTGGTCATATGAAAAGGTGGCAACCCTACCAATGGTCAGAGCATTCGCCCAATATCTGCCCATTTGTGATCCAAGTCATCCTTGTCAGGACGGCCCATAGATGAATGGGTATTACCCGGATCTACCTACCATGTCATGAAAGATAAGTATTTGCGTGTACCTATGTGCGTGAAGTACAGCATGTGGATGATCAGAAATGCTAGGGTAGTCCTCACAACCTTATTGGTCCTAGAGATATGTAGTGTATGCAATGTGTTCTGTTGACTGTGCCATGGGCCATCAACTAGAGAAGGGATGGATGGTGTCTGTGGAATATGGGGGTGGAGGGTGATGGGTAATGTAATAATTCACCAAGGGGAGACTGGGTTGGATGCACAATAGGTGAACTGGAGGTCTACAAGGGAGCAGTGGGTGAATCAGGAAGATAACCAAAGAACAAATATTCACATCCGCAAAACAATCACACAAAAATGTGAACATTAAAAAGTGCAGTACACATGTACAGAAACGTTACTGGCACATACCCACATAATGGTCTGGCCTGAACTGAGCCATCCAACCCCAACACACCTGGATACATATTTGAATACCCATCATCCCCTTTCACAGCACACCACCCCCCCCCTTCCTGAACGTCCACCAAAAGCACCCATACTTGGGCTGCTAGATAGGCGCAGACATATCTGCAGATAGTGACCCCCTACCCATATCTAGTAGGCAGTCTCACCCTAGGCAGTCTCAGGATTGCAAACTATGTATCCCTTGCATGTATAACCCTACCTTATTGCCATAAAGCAAAGAAGGTCATCGATCCCCACAATTTTTGGATATCCCTCATGGGATAAGTATCTGTTCTAAACATTAGACTTGGTGTCACGACACAATGTCCAGTCCTGTATACATCTGGACACAAGTTGTATGAGCAGTAGTTGTCCACAAGACTGCTCAGCCTCCAACTGGTCCTGCAGAACCTACGACCCGGGATTAAACACCTGACCATGATGCACGTCTCCCCATGTGCATTATCGTTATATACCTTACACATTCGCATACTGGCAATCGGATATAGGGTGATTAAGGTGCTTTAAAGCAGACGTAAGTAGGGTTACCACCTGTCCCACTTTTCGAGGGACAGTCCCTTTTTGGGCAGTTGTGTCCTGACCAAATATAATATAATGGCAAATGTTCTGTGATTGCAGGAAATACTTATGTCCCATATTTCATGTAACAGTTGCATAAAACAGTTATTTCTGTATGTAAAATACTTAAATGTTACAAGAAACAGATTAAGCAACTAAACTGCTACCAGAATAAGCTTTCATTTAGGCAAATAAGTAAAGTTCTAACCTTTGTACTGAACGTGGGTATGTGTCGGCCTGTAAAATCTGATGTGTGTCCCGAAAATGCCCCACTTTGGCCATTTGAAAAGGTGGCAACCCTAGACATAAGCGGGTATGCAAGCATGTATGTGCGACAGTAAGTGGCAGTGATTCAACGGTCTGGGAAATGTAAATAAGCATGTAGGTGTATATGCATGTGTATGTACAGACCGATATATATACACACACACACACACACACATATATATATATATATATATATATATATATATATATATATATATATATATATATATATATATATATATATATATATATATATATATATATATATATATGTGAAGAATGAACATGGTCACAATATAGCAGTCATAATGAATGTGAAAGGAAACAGCAGTGGAAATCCCCGTAATATTTAGTGCTGTTATATATCAGGATGGCCATAGCTGAGCACACTTCTGCATCCCCAACCACAGGTAGGACACTAAAAGTGGAATGAACGATCTCCCCGTGCTAAGTCTGACTTTCAACTAGATATAGGGCAGTCTTGGTCCCCAATCGGACAAGCCTAAAGCCGGATGACCATATGAACACCCTGACAATCAAACACACTTATGTGCCAGAACTATAGGCTTTGGAGGTCTGAATATCCTCGGAGTGAGTCAGCATGCGGCACGGGTCCTGAGCAGTAGGCAATAGGGAATGGTGCATGTGTAGTAGTGCTGTTTTCCCAACAGGAAAATGGATGCCTGCTGTGTAAGTCAAGTGATGAGGCATGTGTTCAGGTAACTATGAACCATGGGTATACATATAAATGAAGCAGAACACCAATAGTGTAGTGGTTAGAGCATCCACCTAATGAAAAGGTATTCACGGTTCAAGTTCGACAATAGCACATATCATTTTCCTTGTGGAATGAATGTTGCTCTGCTGTAAAGCCGACATTTAAACATGTAAAGGTGAACATGTGTATCGCATGAGACTATTAACCAGATCCTTTCAATCAAAGTGGCATTGTCATAATGAATAAGCACAACTAAGCACAAATAAGCAGCAGTAAACATATGTAATGCACAGTAAGCATAGGCGAGTGCGCCTGCGTGGGTGTAAGTAGTTCCCAGCATAGGAAATGTATGTTTGTATGTACAGATGTAATATATATATATATATATATATATATATATATATATATATATATATATATATATATATATATATATATATATATATATATATACACACACACACAACACACAATATATATATATATATATATATATATATATATATATATATATATAAATGGACCCAGCCACTGGGGATGCGCAAGCCGTCAGGAAGGGCATCTGGCGTAAAACTTCGCCAAATCATTTTCATGCAGTCACCAGTAAATATTTCCATTCCGGATTGGTTGAGGCCCGGGTTAACAACGACCGCCACCAGTACTGTTAGCCAACAGGGTGCTGGCAGAAATTGGGCTACTGTTGGCCAAAGGAGGAGAAGAGGTGGAAGGCATGGCCGAAGGCAGGAAAGGAGGACAAAGGCTAGGAGAGAGCTAGCTGATATGATGGACAGAAGGAAGGTTGGTATATTGTGTGTGCAAGAGACCAGATGGAAGTGGAATAAGGCTAGGTGTATCAGAGGTGGGTTCAAATGGTTTTATCATGGTGTGGATGGGAGGAGAAATGGCATAGGAGTTATTCTGAAGGAACAGTATGCTAAGAGTGTTTTGGAGGTGAAAAGAGTGTCAGATAGAGTGATGTTTATGAAGCTAGAAATTGATGGTGTAATGATGAATGTTGTTAGTGCATATGCTCCACAAGTTGGGTGTGTAATGGATGAGAAAGAAAAATTTTGGAGTGAATTGGATGAATTGGTGATGACTGTACCCAAGGGTGAGGGAGTGGTGATTGGAGCAGATTTCAATGGGCATGTTGGTGAAGGGAACAGAAGGGATGAAGAAGTGATGGGTAGGTATGGTGTTAAACAAAGGAATGCAGAAGGTCAGATGGTAGTGGATTTTGCGAAAAGGATGGACATGGCTGTGGTGAATACGTATTTTAACAAGAGGGAGGAGCATAGGCTGACATACAAGAGTGGAGGAAGATGCACACAGGTGGATTATATCTTATGTAGGAGGGCCAGTCTGAAGGAGATTGGAGACTGTAAAGTGGTGACCGGAGAAAGTGTAGTTAGGCAGCAAAGGATGGTGGTTTGTAGGATGATGTTGGTGATCAAGAAGAGGAGGAGGAGTATGAGGGCAGCACCAAGGATCAAATGGTGGAAATTGAAAAAGGGTAATTGTGAGGTGGAGTTCAGGGATGAGTTAAGACAGGCACTGGGTGGCAGTGAAGAGTTACCAAATAGCTGGGTAACTACAGCAGAGCTAGTAAGGGAGACGGCTAGAAAGGTGCTTGGCATCACATCGGGACAGAGGAAGGACAACAAGTAAACATGGTGATGGAATGAAGAAGTACAGGAGAGTATACAGGCAAAGAGGTGGGCAAAGAAGAAGTGGGATTGTCAGAGAGATGAAGAAAGTAGACAGGAGTATAGGGAGATGAGGTGCATGGCAAAGATACAGGTGGCGAAGGCTAAGGATAAGGCATATGGAGAGTTGTATGAAAGGTTGGACACTAAGGAGGAAGAGAAGGACCTGTACCAATTGGCTAGACAGAGGGACTGAGCTAGGAAAGATGTGCAGCTGGTAAAGGTGATAAAGGATAATGAGGGAAACATACTCACAAGTGAGGAGAGTGTGTTGAGGAGATGGAAAGAGTACTTTGAGGGGTTGATGAATGAAGAGAATGAGAGGGAGAGAAGGTTGGATGATGTGAGGATAGTGAATCATGAAGTTCAATGGATTAGCAAGGAGGAAGTAAGGATATCTATGAAGAGAATGAAGAATGGAAAGGCTGTTGGTCCAGATGACATACCTGTGGAAGCATGGAGGTGTTTAGGTGAAATGGCAGTGGAGTTTTTAACCAGATTGTTTAATGAAATCTTAGAAAGTGAGAGGATGCCTGAGGAATGGAGAAAAAGTGTTTTGGTACCAATTTCTAAGAATAAGGGTGATGTGCAGAGCTGTAGTAACTACAGAGTGATTAAACTGATCAGTCACAGCATGAAGTTATGGGAAAGAGTAGTGGAAGCTAGGTTAAGAAGGAACGTGATGATTAGTGATCAGCAGTATGGTTTCATTCTGGGAAAGAGCACTACAGATGCAATGTTTGCTCTGAGAGTGTTGATGGAGAAGTACAGAGAATGTCAGAAGGAGTTGCATTGTTTTTTTGTAGACTTAGAGAAAGCATATGATGGGGTGCCTAGAGAGGAGTTGTGGTATTGTATGAGGAAGTCAGGAGTGTCAGAGAAGTATGTAAGAGTGGTACAGGATATGTACAAGGGTAGTGTGACTGCGGTGAGGTCTGTGGTGGGAGTGACAGATGCGTTTAAAGTGGAGGTGGGGTTACATCAAGGATCAGCTCTGAACCCTTTCTTATTTGCAATGGTGATGGACAGGTTGGCAGATGAGATCAAACAGGAGACCCCGTGGACTGTGATGTTTGCAGATGACATTGTGATCTATAGTGAGAGTAGGGAACAGGTGGAGGAGACCTTGGAGAGATGGAGATATGCTCCAGAGAGAAGAGGAATGAAGGTCAGCAGGACTAAGACAGAATATATGTGTGTGAATGAGAGGGAGAATAGAGGAATGGTGAGGATGCAGGGAGTAGAGTTGGTAAAGGTGAATGAGTTTAAATACTTGGGGTCAGTAGTTTAGAGTAATGGTGAGTGTGGAAGAGAGGTGAAGAAGAGAGTATAGGCAGGATGGAGTGGGTGGAGAAGAGTGTCAGGAGTGATTTGTGACAGACGAGTACCTGTAAGAGTGAAAGGGAAGGTCTACAAGAGGGTAGTGAGACCAGCTATGTTATATGGGTTGGAGACAGTGGCATTGACAAAAAGGCAGGAGTTTGAGCTGGATGTGGCAGAGTTAAAGATGTTAAGATTTGCATTGGGTGTGGACAAGGTTGGACAGGATTAGGAATAAGTATATTTGACGGTCAGCCCAGGTTGGAAGGTTTGGAGACAAAGTCAGAGATGCAAGATTACGTTGGTTTGGACATGTGCTGAAGAGGGATGCTGAGTATATTGGGAAAAAGATGCTAAGGATGAAGTTACCAGGTAACAGGAAAAGAGGAAGGCCTAAGATAAGGTTTATGGATGTGGTAAGAGAGGACATGCAGGTGGTTGGTGTGACAGAGCAAGATGCAGAGGACAGGAAGAAATGGAAATAGATGATCCGCTGTGGCAACCCCTAATGGGAACAGCCGAAAGAAGATGATGATGATATAAAGAATGGACGTTGTAACAATAAAGCATACACATGGGATGTGAAGGCAATCAAGAGCAATGTTGGTATTATAAAGTGCTTTCAGCATGTGTCATAAAAAGCTGCCCAGGAATGAGCAGAGCACCGCTACTCACACCACAGGCAGGGTTTTACCAGTGGGAGTAACATCATTGAAATGCTACAGCTACTTTACACACAGACTGAAGGGCAAATGGCCGGATTCCATAATCCCAGGAAATGCACGTATGTGCAAATATACATGGCTGGAGACCCTGTAAATTCACGAGGCGGGACAAAATGTGTGTAGGGCCCCAAAAGCTCTGGAGAGGGCAATGTGTAAAGGTGTGTCATGGCTGCGGTAACAAGTGGATAATGGATGTTACTCGTGTAAATTCAACATGGGTGGGGTGGAGGAACTATGGGTATGCAATTATGGATCCAGGCATGCCAGGATTGGATAGGCTGGTTCTAATGGACCGCCCTGTGTAGGTCATCTAGGTCGTAATAGGTATATATGCATACCTCACATGCAGACAACAATATATGTTGAAGTACAAATTCTGTAACACATGCATTCCATTTGTTGACATAAATAACAGGAATGTGCCCATGCAAACATCGACAGTAGATGGAATACTAGGCTGTGCAGAAGAGGGACGGGTCGAATCACACTATCACATTTCAGTTACCATTGGTAATCTGTACATGAACATATAGTGACATCTGTCCATTGTATAATGGCCTACATACCTGTTACAAGATAACTGGAGTGACGTGTCAGTGTTATAATGAATAAGGCACTAGTATGCTGGTGAAGCATATATAAACACCATTACACATGTGTAAGTGCGTATGAGCAAGGAATGTATTGACACACAGATGTACATATATATAATCATATATATAGACATATATATATATATATATATATATATATATATATATATACACACACACACACACACACAGATATATATATATATATATATATATATATATATATATATATATATAACAGCAAGATATGAATATACATGTATGAATGCATATGCAGATATATCTGTATATATTAATGTAAATATATATATATATATATATATATATATATATATATATATATATATATATATATATGTTACAGTAAATATGCACATGTATATACCTAGGTTATGTTACAGCAGTTACGGGTAACCTATGTTTAGACCGGGCATATGTTGGTGGGAGGTCCAGTCAACAAACGTCTACCTCCCACCCCCCCCAGCTAGGCCAGTGAGACATACAGACACGCAATAAAGGTAAATACAACACTGTTTCCCAGACCACTGGCAGGAAACTACCAGTGGGAGAGATCTACAAGGTCTACACTTTAAACATGGACAGCGACGTCCCTTGTGGGACACCAAAAATGTTGTCCTTCCAGCCAATGCGAGTAAACACTACTATGACCAGGATGTAGCTGTACACGGAACAGTAAGTTGTGCAAGCCTGATAACACATGGATTGACACAGCGTATGACATGTGTCCCAACACGGGGAGAGTGGACAGTGTGTAGGGGTGTGTTCATATCTCACCTGCGCCCAGAGTAAGGATGAGTGCTGTAGAGTAGTGGCAGGTAGGGGAACTATGGGTATGTGTTTATGGGCCTAGGCGTGCAGGTGTTGGCTGGCAGACATGTATTAGGACCGCCCCGTGGGTGTAAGTAATATTCCAACGTGGGTATAGCAGATGCCCATACCTCCCAAACCTTAAGAGCACATCTACTGGACAGTCCGTAAACCATTGGGGGAACACATAGAGACCATATAATTGAACTGTCCTCGATTACCAGGGACGTCCATGATTACGAATCAGAATCTAACACAGTCCCAACTAAACCCTCCTAGAACTAGTGATATTAGGAGGAAAGGTGGCAGAATACACGTAATGAATAATGACAACATGTAAGAGTCCTAAACAGCATGCACCTCAGACAATGTGTATGAATACATATGTGCTCTGTGTCCGGCAATGTGTCAGGTTCATAGCACCAACCTTCTAAATGTGTCCCTGAGGTCGTTATGCAGTGTCACTGATTCAGTGTTCATTCTTCCCCATTCATATGAGAGGTCTGATAGTGAGAGAAAGTGCATGTTCCGCCCACTACCTTAGAAAGTTGAGGGACACTCCCCTTTGGACAGTTGTGTCCTGCAAAATAACTGTAATTATGGCAAATGTCCTGTGATTTAGGGCAAAGATTACCTATATTGTCTGTAGTAGTTGCATAAAACAATTATGTTCACCTGAAACACATAAGTGTTATAAGTAACAGTATAAGCAAAAAAATGTAAAAAATGGAAGGCAATTGCCCAAATAGTTCGACCAGCACAAATCCAAACGGCACAATTGTAAAAGAAGGGCACAACTCCTTTATAACACAGAGCACTGTTTATTCCACAAAGCCTCCTAAACCACCATACACATTAACGCTGTTCACAAATAGCCTGCGTTTTCGTTTCAAATTACTTCGTCAGATGAAAAACAGAATGCATACTTGGAATACACCCAACAATATATATCCGCTAACACAATTAACTAATAATTAATTAATAAAACAATTAAATGTTTATTTAAATTCATCAACTTTAAAATCTGCATTAAATAACCCATAACTACTAAAAAATGATACTTCCAAGAAAATACATATAACTAGTAAAATAGAGAACATAAAACACCTTTCTTAAGAACTCCATCCATACAACATACATTTTAATAACTATTTAAAATACTTTTAAAAATACATTATAAAAATGCTTTAATAAACTTTTTAAAGCCAATAGCACTATCTAGTGTTGAGAAGAGGTTGCGCTCAACAGGACGAACACAATAAACACTCCATTAATTTTGATCAGTTCGAACAGGCAAGATGAAAACAAATGTTTTTTCAAACAATAAACTAAAAATTTAAAGAGCTAAAGTTTTGCTGCTCTCAGCTTAAGAACCAGAGCAATGGAAACTGTGTCATTCAAACCTGGAACCTTATTAGCTTCCAATGATAATTGCCACAATAATTCTTTATATTCTATAGAGGTTTCCCATGGACCACCTCTTACATCTTTTTGCACCACTTCAAAAACAAAAAATCTAAACTTTGCTTCCTGACAACTTTTTTTGTGTCTATACAATGCATCATTAGTGCATTTAGTCCTAATCTCATAATCATGTTCATATATTCTATTTTTCAACTTCCTTTCCGATTTGCCCACATAAAATGCATCACAGTGGTCACACAACCCTAAATATACTATCCCACTGGTGTCACAGTTCACAAAATATCTACTCTGGATCAACCTATCCCTACTGCCAATAAGAATAGTCTCCTTTGTACAAATATATTGGCACTGGTAACATCGTCCACATTTGAAAGTTCCTACTTTTCCATCTCTGTACATGTTCACCTCATTTTTGCCCTCCAGAATAGTCTTTAAACTTTTCCCCCTTTGGTGGGTACATTTTAAAGGCATTTCAAAAATGCCTTCAAGGTCCGAGATTTCACCAAACCTATTCCATTCATCTTCTAAGATTTTTCTTATTTTGACTGCATCAATGTTAAAATCCACTACAAAATTGCTTTCACCTTCTTGTTTATCTTCTTTTGATTTTACCCCATTCAAACCTACTTTATCTCCCAAAAATGGGTTTAAATTTGTCCTGTCTTGCTGCCCTAACTTCATTCTCTATCGTCTCCACAAGGTTAGTGGGGTAACCTCTATCCCTAAACATTTCACGCATCTTTCTACACTCGTCATCAAAATCACTCTCTCTTGATGTCATACGGCTTCCCCTTACATACTGTCCCTTAACAATACCTTTTTTCTGATGGTAAGGGTGAACACTATTGAAAACCAAATAAGAATCGAGAATGTTTCCTTTCTATAAATTTTTGAAAAAAAACCTTCTTCACCCTTTCCAATGGAAATGTCCAAATAATTTAAAATATTCTTATCACTTTTATATGTAAAATCCAAAAAATCAGTGGACTCTGAAATGTACTTAAAGAACTCAGAAAACTCCTCCTCTGATCCAACCCATAAGAAGCACATATTATCCAAGAACCGCTTATAAAACTTCCAACATTGTGTATATTGAGAATTAATAATATAACTTTCTTCCCAGGCGGACAAAATAATATTAGCATATGTGGGGGCACATCTCGCCCCCATAGCTACACCCTGAATTTGCTTAAAAAACTCTCCTTCATAAAGAATATAATTGTTACTTAGTACTAATTCCATTAACGTTAAAATAAGATAATAATCATTATTACTAAATTTACCATATTTTAACAATGCTTCTTCAAACCATTTCATACCTTCTTCATATGGTATTGATGAAAATAGGTCCATAATATCGATGGTAATAAAAATAATATTAACATCATAGACTTCTTGTGTTAAGTTCCGCAGCAAATTCCAAGAATCTTTAACCACTCCTTGCCCTTTTGATAGAAGGGAAAAATAAACTTCATTTAACTCCTTGTTACTATAGTTGTATATAGTATAACCATTATACCTACCTAAACAGCCTTCCAACACTATAGAATCTTCAGTGGGAACTGGTTCAGACCTACTTGGATCTAATCCTTCCACTGTTGGAATCCATTGTTGTTGCTTTGGCCCCTCCCTCCCCCGTACCCCCCATATTTGTAATTTTTTTTATGATTGTTTCTTATTCTTTCTGATCTTCTTAAAGGGGATATTCGGAAAAATCATTACTGTTACCTATCCCTTCCCCTCCTTCATATGTCCCACTTTTTGGGGGCTCATTCTGTCTCCAATCCTTCTCATACACATAATTATTCCTATAAGTAAATTCTCTAGGCTTGGGATAACTAACCTTGTCATTGTATTCCTTAATATCTCTTTCTAGTTTTCTGCTTTTCCTTCCATAAGCATTTCTTATACTATTCTCAATTCTATTTAATGTATCATAGTATTTCCTTTGACTTTCATCAATTGAAAAAAGCAAATCCTCAGTTATTTTGTGATTAATTCCTTCAATTCTACTGTATAAACTTTCCATTTCCCTATCATTTTCTCTTATTATAACTTTCAATATTTCAAATCCACAATTATCAAAAATACCTAACAGTTCCTGGTGGAACTCACTCCCCTCCTTCACTTTATTGGGATATTTACACACTCTTAGACCTTTTGGTACAATTTTTAGCCTCAAACATTCCTTAAGGTATGCATTCTCCATTTCAGTATTATTATACATAAATAACATTTCATCCAACATTTTTACATTGAAATCATAAGTTAAATTACTGTCACCCTCAGATGCTAAGGGTGCTTTTTTGTCTTTGAAACAGTATTTTAATTGTACTATGCTCTTAAAGTCAGTTTTGTACCTCTGTCCATACTGTTTCTGTCCGTTGGTAGCATTTCCCTCATCCTTGCTACTCATTGCATCCACACAAATGCCATTTTGATTAGTCCTAAAAATAGATGGTATGCCTTGGCAAGGGGCTCCAGCCCCCAAATCCAGATTAGATCCAGTAATTTTGCTAACAACAACCACTGTAGGTGCTCTTTTCGCGCCGTTTTCCTTTCTTGTGAACATTTCCTGGTTCCCTGTAACACCAGGTGGTGACATCAACAGGAACTGGCTAGTGGGTGTTAACAGTTCGATTAGCTGAGACAATTGGTCAGTCAATCTGTAGATCTTTTCCAAATCACCGCCCCTCGCCTGGGTACCTTGTACAGATGTCGTAGCCTCCTCCGTTTCCATTGCAAAGCGAACCAAAAGCCAAAAAATGAAAAAATGGAAGACAATTGCCCAAATAGTTCAACCAGCACAAAGCCAAACAGAGCGATTGTAAAAGAAGGGCACAACTCCTTTATAACACAGATCACTGTTTATTCCACAAAGCCTCCTAAACCACCATACACATTAATGCTGTTCACAAATAGCCTGCGTTTTGGTTTCAAATGACTTCCTCAGATGAAAAACAGAGTGCATACTTGGAACACACCCAACAATATATATCCACTAACACAATTAACTAATAATTAATTAATAAAACAATTAAATGTTTATTTAAATTCATCAACTTTAAAATCTGCATTAAATAACCCATAACTACTAAAAAATGATACTTCCAAGAAAATACATATAACTAGTAAAATAGAGAACATAAAACACCTTTCTTAAGAACTCCATCCATACAACATACATTTTAATAACTATTTAAAATACTTTTAAAAATACATTTTAAAAATGCTTTAATAAACTTTTTAAAGCCAATAGCACCATCTAGTGTTGAGAAGAGGTTGCGCTCAACAGGGCAAACACAATAAACACTCCATTAATTTTGATCAATTCGAACAGGCAAGATGAAAACAAATGTTTTTTCAAACAATAAACTAAAAATTTAAAGAGCTAAAGTTTTGCTGCTCTCAGCTTAAGAACCGGAGCAATGGAAACTGTGTCATTCAAACCTGGAACCTTATTAGCTTCCAATGATAATTGCCACAATAATTCTTTATATTCTATAGAGGTTTCCCATGGACCACCCCTTATATCTTTTTGCACCACTTCTAAAACAAAAAAGCTAAACTTTGCTTCCTGACAACTTTTTTTGTGTCTATACAATGCATTATTAGTGCATTTAGTCCTAATCTCATAATTGTGTTCATATATTCTATTTTTCAACTTCCTTTCCGATTTACCCACATAAAATGCATCACAGTGGTCACACAACCCTAAATATACTATCCCACTGGTGTCACAGTTCGCAAAATATCTACTCTGGATCAACCTATCCTTACTGCCAATAAGAATAGTCTCCTTTGAACAAATATATGGGCACTGGGAACATCGTCCACATTTGAAAGTTCCTACTTTTCCATCTCTGTACATGTTCACCTAATTTTTGCCCTCCAAAATAGTCTTTAAACTTTTCCCCCTTCGATGGGTACATTTTAAAGGCATTTCAAAAATGCCTTCAAGGTCCGAGATTTCACCAAACCTATTCCATTCATCTTCTAAGATTTTTCTTATTTTGACTGCATCACCGTTAAAATCCACTACAAAATTGCTTTCACCTTTTTGTTTATCTTCTTTTGATTTTACCCCATTCAAACCTGCTTTATCTCCCAAAAGGGGTTTAAATTTGTCCTGTCTTGCTGCCCTAACCTCATTCTCTATCGTCTCCACAAGGTTAGTGGGGTAACCTCTATCCCTAAACATTTCACGCAACTTTCTACACTCGTCATCAAAATCACTCTCTCTTGATGTCATATGGCTTCCCCTTACATACTGTCCCTTAACAATACCTTTCTTCTGATGGTAAGGGTGAGCACTATTGAAAGCCAAATAAGAATTCGAGAAGGTTTCCTTTCTATAAATTTTTGAAAAGAAACCTTCTTCACCCTTTCCAATGGAAATGTCCAAATAATTTAAAATATTCTTATCACTTTTATACGTAAAATTCAAAAAATCAGTGGACTCTGAAATGTACTTAAAGAACTCAGAAAACTCCTTCTCTGATCCAACCCATAAGAAGCACATATCATCCAAGAACCGCTTATAAAACTTCCAACATTATGTATATTTAGAATTAATAATATCACTTTATTCCCAGGCGGACAAAATAATATTAGCATATGTGGGGGCACATCTCGTCCCCATAGCTACACCCTGAATTTGCTTAAAAAACTCTCCTTCATAATGAATATAATTGTTACTTAGTACTAATTCCATTAACGTTAAAATAGGATAATAATCATTATTACTAAATTTACCATATTTTAACAATGCTTCTTCAAACCATTTCATACCTTCTTCATATGGTATTGATGAAAATAGGTCCACAATATTGATGGCAATAAAAATATTCTCATCATAGACTTCTTGTGTTAAGTTCCGCAGCAAATCCCAAGAATCTTTAACCACTCCTTGCCCTTCCAAAGCTAAGCCCTTTAATTTAACATCCAGCCACTTAGCCAAGGGTGCAGTTACTGAGCCCTCTGAGGCTACTATGGGTCTCACTGGGGATTTTCAACACTCTTATGCACCTTTGGCACTCCAAAAATGGTAGGTACTTTTGGTTTTTCTACATGAAGATACTTAAAAGTTTGTAAATATATTGAGCCTTCCAACAATAAATCATTTAAAACTATGTATATTTTTCTATTTCCTATATTAATTTCATTAATCGAGGCTCTAACATATCTGTCTGAATTTTCCAGAATATCCATCATTTTCGCTTCGTATATAATATGATCCATAATAACAGATCCTCCCCCTTTATCTGGTTTCATAACTCTTAGTGAGGTGTCATCTCTTATCTCTCTTAATAAATTATTCTCTTCCTTAGTCAGATTATGGATAATTTTATTCTTAAATAATTCGGACCTTAATTTCTTTTCCATTAGAACTTCGAAATTTTTTAATTGTGGATAATTTATAATTTCTTTCTAATTTCTCCAATTTTTTTTTTTTTTTAAAAAAATTTTTAACATTCTTTTAAAACTCCTTCCTTTTGGGAACAAATTTAAACCTTTTGTAAAAAAATAAACTTCTTTAACTCCCTTTTTTTAATTTTTTTAAAATTATCCAAAAATTAAAATTGAATCTTAGTAATTTCCCCAGATCTAACC
The DNA here is from genome assembly GCF_019279795.1 of Protopterus annectens. Lineage (NCBI taxonomy): Eukaryota > Metazoa > Chordata > Ceratodontiformes > Protopteridae > Protopterus > Protopterus annectens. The sequence continues at coordinate 868,757,579 of NC_056735.1, forward strand.
CTTTTTTGGGAACCATTTTTTGTTGCTTTTCCCTTACCCCCCTATTTTTTTTTTTTGGTTTTTTCTTTTCTTTTTATCTTCTTAAAGGGGGGCGAAAATCTTAAAAAAATATCCTTCCCCCTAGCCCATTTTTGGGGTATTTGCTCCCAACCCCAAAATAATTTTTCCCTTGTTTCCTCTTGGGAAAATCCTTGTCCTTTTTTCCCCTTTTTTTTTTTTCTGCTTTTTTAAGATTTCTTAACATTTCAGTTTTATTTAATTTCAAATTTCCGTTTTATAATTGAAAAAACCCCTTTTTTTATTAAACCAACAAATTTTAAAAAACCCCCTTTTTCCATATTTTTTTTAAACCCCAAAAAAAAATTTAAAAAATAACAATTCCGGGAAAAACCCCCCCTCCTTACTTTTTTTATTTTCACATTTTCCTTTTGGTCAATTTTTCCTCAAAACAGGATCTTTCCCCCAAAATTTTATATTTAAAAAAAAATTTACCAAATTTTAATTAAATAAAGTTAAAAAAATTTATCAATTTTAATCTTTTTTTTTTAAACTTTTTTTAAAATGTCTTAAAAATTTTTACCCCGTATTCTTTCCCTTTAATTTTCCCCTTTCCTTCACCCCTTCATAAAACCCTTTTAAAAACCAAAATAATTTCCTTTAACCCCCCCCCAAATTTGTTAAAAATTTTGCTAAAAAACCCTTTTTTTTTCTTTTTTTTAAAAAACCGGGTTTTTAAAATTTTTAAGGGGAAGGTGTGGTGTTAAAGCCAATGGAAATTTTGTCACTTTCTTTTTCCAAATAACCCCCCCTTTTTATTTTAAAGTTCATGCCCCCTTTCCTTTCCAAACCAAAACCTAAAAAAAAAAAACAATTGCCCAAATTTCCCCAAAAAAAAAGGGAATTGTAAAAAAACCATTTTATAAAAACCTTTTTTCCACCCTCCTTTCCACCCAAAAAAATTAAGTGTTTAAAAACCTTTTTCAAAAGTTCCCAGTAAAAAAAATCTACTTAAACCCAACAAAAATTTTTCCATAAAATTTCTTTTAAAATAAAACAATTAAATTTTATTTAAATTCTAAATTTAAAAACTGCATTAAAAAAAATCTCAAAAAAGTTTCCTTTTTAAATTTTTAAAAAAATTTTAAAACCCTTTTTTAAGCTTTTCCCCCAAAAACATCATTTTAAAATTTTAAAATACTTTTAAAATAATTTTTAAAAAAATTTTTTTAAAAAATTTTTTAAAAAAATTCCCTTTTTAAAAAACCCACCAAAAAATAAATCCTTTTAATTTTTCAGTTCAAAAGGGGAAAAAAAATTTTTTCAAAAAAAAAAAAAAAATTTAAAAGGGAAATTTTTTTTTTCCTTGAAACCCCAAAGGCTTTCTTCAAACCCGGAATTTTCTTCAAAGTAATTTCCCCAATAAATATTTTTTAGGTTTCCCTAATTAATTTTTTACCCTTCCAAAAAAAAAATTTTTTAAATTTTTTTTCAAAATTAAATCAATCCTAAAATCTAATTTTTTAAACTAAACTTTCCCTTTTTGATTTACCCCATAAAACATACATTTAAAACCTAAAAAAAAATTTTTGTTAAAATTTTTTCACCCTTTTTCCCCCCCTAATAAGAATTTCCCCTTTTAAAAACCCCCTGGGAAAAACCCTTTAAATTATTTTCCTTTCATTTTTAAAAATTTTTTTAAAAAATTTTAAATTTTCCCCTTTTTCTTTTAAAATTTCAAAAATCCCTTTAAGGTATTTAAAATATTCCATTATTTTAAAAATTTTTTTTATTTTGACTCTAATTAAAACCATCAAAATCTTTACCTTCTTGTTTACTTCTTTATTTTACCCCTTTAAAAAACTTTTTTCCCCCAAAAAAAAAGGGGTTAAAAAGCCCCTTTTTTTCCCTTTTTTCCCTTTTTAAAAGGGGGGCCCATTAAAAATTTTTTTTTTTAAAAATATTTTTTGATTATAGGTTCCCCTTATTTTAAAATATTTTTCTTTAATAAATATTAAAACCAAAAAAATTTGGGAAATTTTTCCCTTTTTTAAATTTTTAAAAAAATTTTCCCCCTTTAATGGTTCCAAAAAATTTAAAATATTCTTATCCTTTTATTAAAAAACCTAGTGGGTTGAAATTTTTTTAAAAAATAAAATTCCCCCCTTAATCCCAAAACCAAATTTAAAAATTATAAAATTCCAACATTTGGGTTTTTTTAAATAACTTTTTCCCCCCCAAAAAAAAAAAAAAATTTTTTGGGGGCCTCCAAAAAAATTTTTTTAAAAATTCCCCTTTATAAAAATATAATTGTTATATATTTCCATTAACTTAAAAAAGTTTAACATTTTTAAAATTTCCCTTTTTTTCTGTTTTTAAACCATTTATATTCTTCATTGGTATTGTGTTCCTTCATGGGAAAAAAAAATTTTTCTAAACTTTTGTTTAAAAAATTCCCCCAAAACTTTAAAATTTTTTTTTTTAAAAAAAAAAAAATTCTTTCTCCTTGTTCTTTTTATAATAATTATCCTATAAACCCCCCAAAAAAAACTTCTGGGGTTTAACCCCTTATTTCCTTCCTTTAACCCTTTTTTTTTCCCCCCCTCCCCCCCCAAAATTTGTATTTTTTGGAATTTTTTTTAACTTTTGATCTTTTTAAAGGGGTTAAAAAAATTATTTTTTCCCCCCCCCCCCCCCATTATTTTTTCATTTTCTCCCAATTTTCAAAATAAATCCTTGGGGAAAACTCTATTGGGGTAATAAACCCCTTTTTTTTAAATTTTCTTTTTAAATTTTTTTTTTTTAAATATTTTTTAATTTCTAAACTATTTTAATTTCATTTAACCTTTTTTCTTTATCAATTAAAAAACACCTCAGTTAGTGTTTTTCTTAACATTTAAAATTTTATTTTCATTTTTCTTTTTAACTTTCTTTTCAAACCCCCTTTCTACCTCATTTCCTTTAAAACCCCTCCCCCCCTTTTCCCATTTGGGGTTTTCAACCCCAAACCTTTTTCAATTTTTAACCCAAAACCTTTGGTTTCTTTCCCTTTTTGTTTTTAATTTTTTTTCCCCCTTTTACATTAAAACATGTTAAATTTTTCCCCCAAAAAGGGTTTTTTTCTTAAACAATTTTTGTACTTTTCAAAGTCAGTTTTCCTTGCCAACCTTTTTAAAAACCCCTTTTCCCCTTTCAACAAATCCACGAGCCTAAAAAAAAAGGAGCCTTTTCCCCCCAACATTAAAACCAAAATTTTTTAACAACAAACTTTGGGCCCTTTTTCTTTTTTTTTTTTTGGAAAAAACCCCCGGGGGGCCCAAAAAAAACAAACCTTTTTTAAATTATTACTAAATTTTTAACTTTTAATCTTTAAATACCCCATACCTTTAAAAATTTCCCCCGATACAAAAAAGAAAAATAAAAATAAAACAATTCCCAAATATTAAACAAAAAAACTTTAAAAAGGGTTTTTTTTTAAACTTTTTCCAAACTCAAAAAAAAATTTTTACAAATACCTCTTTTTTTAAAAGTTCCCAGATGAAAAAAGTCAACAAAAAACCCCCAAAAATTTTAAACTAAAAATTTTCTTAATTAAAAAAAACAATTAAATGTTTATTTAAACTAACTTTTAAAAATCATTTAAAAAACCCCTAATTAAAAAAGAATTTTCCAAAAAAACTATCTGAAAATGAAAAAAAACCCCTTGCTTCCTACAACTTTTTTTAAAAACATTAAAAAAACTTTAAAAAATTTTTAAAAATTTTTAAAAAACTTTTCCCAAAACCCTCTATTTAAAAAATTTTCACAAACAAACAAATAAACATCCTTTTTGTCAATTAAACAAATGAAAACCAAAATTTTTTTCCCAAAAAAAAAAATTTGACAAATTTTCGCCCCCTTTTGAACCGACAATGGGAAATTCCCCTTTAAAAATGGAAAATTTTTTCAAAATTTTCCAAATAATTTTTTTCTTTGAGGTTTTGGACCCCCTTTTTTTTAATTCAAAAAAAAAAATAAAATTTCTTCCCAAATTTTTTTTTTTATAAAATTTTTTTACATTTGTCCTTTATTTTTTTTAATTTTTTTCAATTTTTTATTTCCCCTAAAATCATCCATTCCAAATAAATTAACCCCTTTACATTAAAAATTTCTTTATCAAATCCCCAAAAATGTCCCTTTAACAAAATTTGGGGTGGGAAATCCCCCTTTGAAACCATTTAAAATTTAAATTTTTCCTCCCAAAAAATTTTTAAACTTTTCCCCCTTCAGTAGGTACATTTTAAAGGCATTTCAAAAATGCCTTCAAGGTCCAAGATTTCACCAAACCTATTCCATTCATCTTCTAAGATTTTTCTTATTTTGATTGCATCACCGTTAAAATTCACTACACAATTGCTTCCACCTTCTTGTTTATCTTCTTTTGATTTTACCCCATTCAAACCTGCTTTATCTCCCAAAATGGGTTTAAATTTGTCCTGTCTTGCTGCCCTAACCTCATTCTCTATCATCTCCATAAGGTTAGTGGGGTAACCTCTATCCCTAAACATTTCACGCAACTTTCTACACTCGTCATCAAAATCACTCTCTCTTGATGTCATATGGCTTCCCCTTACATACTGTCCCTTAACAATACCTTTCTTCTGATGGTAAGGGTAAGCACTATTGAAAGCCAAATAAGAATTCGAGAAGGTTTCCTTTCTATAAATTTTTGAAAAGGAACCTTCTTCACCCTTTCCAATGGAAATGTCCAAATAATTTAAAATATTCTTATCACTTTTATATGTAAAATCCAAAAAATCAGTGGACTCTGAAATGTACTTAAAGAACTCAGAAAACTCCAGTGGGACGGAGGTCCCCAGCCATGGTCAACTGCCACTGCACCTACACAGCTGCAAAGGAGGCAGTGCTGGGGGCTGTCTAGGAGGGGCAGCATCTGCCTGTAAATGTGACTCTCTGCCCTTGAACTGGCATATCTGGCTTTGTAACCCCTTAGGGAGCCACCAATGCAACACGTCCGGGACCGCACAACAGCAGATATGTACCTGTCTGGTCCCGCTCCCAAGGGGGACATGCTCCATCCTCAGTGGTGGTACCACCAGAAGGTGGTGCAGAGCCAACAGAGGTTGATGTCTATGCCCCAGATGTGCTAGTGCCCGGTGACATGGTCAGCTGAAGTGGGACAGGAGGTCCTGCCGGGACCTCCCAACCCATTCAGCCTATAGTGTTGTGTTTTAAATCTACATATGGCTTAGTGATAGATAACAGCATACAGGATTACCTATGACAGTATGCATAGATATCACCAGCAACCCAACACAACAGATGGTATACATTTTCAGAGGGAGCACAACACATGTATATATACCGCATGCCAACTGTACAATGTGTAGTAGATGTGTGACTGCAGCTATAAACAGTTGCCCATCATTGGCTTGCCACTGGGAATCCCACACAGTGTCATTCATACCACTGTCTCATGTGACACATGTCCAGTCAGGGATGCGATGGCAGTAACACATCCCTATCATCATGTACTGCCTGAAATCCTCACACCTTGCTTCTGCTGTGCACAGATGTGTGTTCAGTGTGTGTAACACAGGAAACAAATGGTTGCACACACTGACCAGTTCACAGATGGCCCTACAGATGGGGGTTCCTCATGAACAGATTACTGTCATGTCTGTATTATAACATGCAGAATAGCCATTACCACAAACATATTAAACAGGCAGTAGTCTCAGTGCAGCATAGCTACACTTACATGCTATAGTCATGTGTGGCACATCACCCTCCTGTCTTTAGGCTATTTCCCACTGTGGAAAATGATTGAGGTACATCCAGATATCATCTTTGATGACGTGTCAGAACACCACATCCAGGTACCACTTACAGCGACTGTCATGGCCAGATAACATGTTTCCCTAGATAGTGTACTGTGTTTATCATGCAGATGGCTATGGGAACATCATCACAGCTGTACCACATGCAATCAACTAGAGGAGGACTGCAATAGGTGCAGGGGCCATCACCAGAACATTTCCATCTCTTACAATACACATGCTGCTGCTGTGCAGGTTTACACCTTCACATCCACCAGAGAGTGTGTGGGTGAAAAAGGCAATGTACACCAGGGAAGGGCTTGGAGACTTAACCATAAGCATCATCTGCCACACGCCGAATAGCACAGGGGTCATACCCCTGACTACTCATTACTACTACATGTGCATGATGCTATTACATGTGCAACAAAGGCGACATGTTGCTGTGCTGTAAGAACATGTATGTAGGTGAGTGAGTGCCATCTGCAACAGCTATAGTAGACATACATTAGGTGTGGCACACACGTCAGTCCATGTGAACGGATGCCATTGTCACCACAACCACACTCTCTAATGGATATGTATTGACACCTTTTCCATGGTTACAAATACACAAAGTAACTACTTAGTTTGCCACACTGCAGTAATGCACAGGACCACATGCACCACAGAGTATATCTGGAGGTTCTATGGGCTAGGGCATGTGAAAGTGCTTGACAACTGTTGGTATGCCAGTGAGGTTTATACTGGGAGTGACTGCGGTTGGGAGCATCACAATCCACATGCAGACACAGGGTGCCAGTACTGGCATGCATGTATGCATTGCTCAATGGGTGTGTAGTGTTTGGCTGTGCAAGATGGCTGTACAAGGCTGGGTGAGGGGTAATCCTTGCCATCGCGTCCCCTGACAATGGTGTGCAGTGCAGGGGTGTAGTGTCTGCAATATCCCACACAGATGGGTACTGCATTGTCTGGCCTGACATCCTAGTTACCAATGTGTAGGGCCATAGCTTTGCAATGCATGCCATGTCTGTGTTTGATAGTCCTTCACATGGACATTACCTGGGATGTGCATGTCCCACAATACTGTACAGTGACATGTACAGGTGTACCTGGTTTGGCAGACACATGTAGTGTACACAGCCTGTTATACCCTGATATGTCAATACTAGCCTGGTGTGGCAAAACCTGCTTATAGTGAGCAGGTTGGCCTTGCACCTGCATGGATAGTATGATACAGGTATTCTGTGGTGTCAGTGGCATGAGTCCATACAGGGCACATGTGTACAGCATTGTCTGGCCTTAGTGGGGAACATAGTGAAGGCACAATGTCCATATATATGTGCCTATTGTACCACTGTACAGGGTGCCATGTCCTCTGCAGTCCACTGCATTACTTAGTTCACCAGGCCTTTTGCCAAATGTATGGGTATGGCTTGCCAACACAGTGCTGTGGCTGACTGACAGCTGCACTCCTCGTGAGGTGGCCAATGTGTCATAAGATGGATACCATATAGGAAAACTACAAAACCCGCTCCCAAACATGTCCAATGGTAAGACAATCACGGCCACCTCTACACAGGCTCTGACAGACAAAAACACACTTGCCATGTCCTGTATACAAACCCCTACTGTATCACACTGCAGCAACACGTGTTTAGGGCACACGCTATGGGGAATACTAGAAAGCACTGTACTTGTCTCACAAAGGCAGACACACACACACACACACACACACACACACACACACACACACACACACACACATGGCAAGTGTGGGACTAGAACACCGACCTAACAACTTTATTACACTACAGCATTACGCAGTTACAGAATGTGCTACCGATATTACTGGGACACAGCACTCCCAGAGGTGTATTTGTAGATGGGTGACATCATCGGCCTTGCTAACGGTGGGTATAAGAAATGTATGGAGTGTGAGCAGTCTAAAAGCATTTCAGTCCTCAGGCAAATGGGGACATACACACAGACACACACACGGCAAGTGTGGGACTAGAACACTGACCTAACTACTTACACTACAGCATTACACAGTTAAAGAACGTGCTACCGAGATTACTGTGGCACAGCACTCCCAGAGGTGCATTTGTAGATGGGTGACATCATCGGCCTTGCTAAAGGTGGGTATAAGAAATGTATGGAGTGTGAGCAGTCTAAAAGCATTACTCAGTCCTCAGGCAAACGGGGAGACACACACACACACACACACACACACACACACACACACACACTGCAAGTGTGGGACTAGAACACCGACCTAACTACTCTATTATACTACAGCATTATGCAGTTACAGAACGCGGTACCGAGATTACTGGGACACAGCACTCCCAGGGGGTGTATTTGTAGATGGGTGACATCATCAGCCTTACTAAAGGTGGGTATAAGAAATGCAGTCTAAAAGCAATTTACAGTCCTCTGGCAAACACACACGCCAGTGGTGGGAATGGAACACCTGCTTATTTACAGATTACTATTACAATACTACATACTTACGAATTGCGCCACACAGACTACACATTTCAAGGCTGTCATCATGACCTTCTGGGAATGCGGACATCAACAGGGATGCTGGCAGTTAAGATGTACATACCTGTGAACCTGTGTGTTTAAAGTAGGAATTCATCCTGACCTGGAGTATGCCCATTTGTGGAATGGATGACTACTACCACTATACAGGGTTACAATGGCCATGCCCATACACAGAGGCACATAACCGACACAAGGTGTCACTGGGCATGTTCACACACTTAGTAGCACAGGGCTGTTCAGGATGCACTATGTGTCCATCTACACAAGGATATACTGAGCATGCTCATACACTTAGTAGCACAGGGGGCATGCTCACACACTTAGTACCACAGGGCTGGTCGGAATGCACTACTATGTGTCCATCTACACAAGGGTATCCTGGGCATGCTCATACTCCTAGTAGTACAGGGCTGACTGGGATGCACTCTAATGCTAAACACGGAAGGCCACAGTTTCCATGCTATTACAGATAGACGTAAAGAACACATTGTAATGGGCTCTGGTGTTAGTAGTTGTCATTGTTAGCAGGAACGCTGCTCTACATATATTTGACACCGGTTGTTTACATAACATCTGCTGTCATTCTAGGATGACATGGCTGACAGTAGGCAGGCCTTTGACACATATCACATGCATCCATGATTCAAGGGAGTGGGGATATTACCCAAGTCGCATCCGCTCACACAGTGCCATTCCAAGGCAAATGTCCTAAACACAGGTTAACTCCCATACACCTACAGGACAACTGCATTGTTTTCTTATGCTAACCAGTGCTAGATGTGTAGCGTCCATATTCACAGCTGGTCACTGTAGATCCAACAATGGGGAGTACTGACATCTGTGCAGTGAGGAACACCTGGCTGATGGCTCTGTAGTGAACAATAGCACTACCCATATACCTCAGAACCTAGCACTACCACCATATACCTCAGAACCAGACATGTGGGCCATAACACAGGTACGGACCACTCCAGGTGGTGTCCCCACATACATAAAGGCCACTCACATGTACTGACTGGTCCCCCCATGAAAGGCATCACAGATGAGTCATGTGCAGGACACAGTGTCACATGCTGCATTCTAGGATGTAAACCTCAGACACCACCATGCCCTCGGACCACCAACACACATCCATACATGTAGGACATAGAAGAGTACACCACCATGTGACCCTTGACCCGTGAACTGTACCAAGCTCTACATAAACTGTAGAGAGTACACATGTACTGACACAGTTGCATCATGTGTTATGCAATGCAATGATACCACTGTCTGTAACCCAGTCAGCTGTACACATACCAGGGGCCATCAGTACTTTCCACCATTAGCAGATGACTGTTGCTGTACACCAGTACACACCCTCATGTATGGATATGACATACATGTACCTGCCCTGGGTATTATGTACATGCCACACACACACACACACACACACACACACACACACACACACACACACACAACATACATGTAAATAGCATAGCTGTTGTTGTCCTTTGTGAAAACAGGTGGCTACAGCCATTACACACATGCACATGGACATTACCTGGGATGTGCATATCCCACAATACTGTACAGTGACATGTACAGGTGTACCTGGTTTGGCAGACACATGTAGTGTACACAGCCTGTTATACCCTGATATGCCAATACTAGCCTGGTGTGGCAAAACCTGCTTATAGTGAGCAGGTTGGCCTTGCACCTGCAGGGATAGTATGATACAGGTATTCTGTGGTGTCAGTGGCATGGGTCCATACAGGGCACATGTGTACAGCATTGTCTGGCCTTAGTGGAGAACATAGTGAAGGCACAATGTCCGCATATATGTGCATATTGAAACACTATACAGGGTGCCATGTCCTCTGCAGGCCACTGCATTCACTTAGTTCACCAGGCCTTTTGCCAGATGTATGGGTATGGCTTGCCAACACAGTGCTGTGGCTGACTGACAGCTGCACTCCTCGTGAGATGGTCAATGTGTCATAAGACGGATACTATATAGGAAAACTACAAAACCCGCTCCGAAACATGTCCAATGGTAAGACAATCATGGTCACCTCTACACAGGCTCTGACAGACAAACACACACTTGCCATGTCCTGTATACAAACCCCTACTGTATCTCACTGCAGCAACACGTGTTTAGGGCACACACTATGGTGAATACTACAAAGCACTGTACTTGTCTCACAAAGGCAGACACACACACACACACACACACACACACACACACACACACACACACACACACACACACACACACACACACACACACACACAAGTGTGGACTAGAACACCGACCTAACAACTTTATTACACTACAGCATTACGCAGTTACAGAATGTGCTACCAATATTACTGGGACATGGCACTCCCAGAGGTGTATTTGTAGATGGGTGACATCATCGGCCTTGCTAACGGTGGGTATAAGAAATGTATGGAGTGTGAGCAGTCTAAAAGCATTTCAGTCCTCAGGTAAATGGGGACATACACACAGACACACACACATGGCAAGTGTGGGACTAGAACACTGATCTAACTACTTACACTACAGCATTATGCAGTTAAAGAACGTGCTACCGAGATTACTGGGACACAGCACTCCCAGAGGTGTATTTGTAGATGGGTGACATCACTCCCAGAGGTGTATTTGTAGATGGGTGACATCATCAGCCTTGCTAAAGGTGGGTATAAGAAATGTATGGAGTGTGAGCAGTCTAAAAGCATTACTCAGTCCTCAGGCAAACGGGGACACACACACAGACACAGACACACACACACACACACACACACACACACACAAACTGCAAGTGTGGGACTAGAACACCGACCTAACTACTTTATTATACTACAGCATTATGCAGTTACAGAACGCGCTACCTAGATTACTGGGACACAACACTCCCAGGGGTGTATTTGTAGATGGGTGACATCATCAGCCTTAATAAAGGTGGGTACAAGAAATGCAGTCTAAAAGCAATTTACAGTCCTCTGGCAAACACACACACACACACGCCAGTGGTGGGAATGGAACACCTGCTTATTTACAGATTACTATTACAATACTACATACGTACGAATTGCGCCACACAGACTACACATTTCAAGGCTGTCATCATGACCTTCTGGGAATGCGGACATCAACAGGGATGCTGGCAGTTAAGATGTACATACCTGTGAACCTGTGTATTTAAAGTAGGAATCCATCCTGACCTGGAGTATGCCCATTTGTGGAATGGATGACTACTACCACTATATAGGGTTACAATGGCCATGCCCATACACAGAGGCACATAACCGACACAAGGTGTCACTGGGCATGTTCACTCACTCAGTAGCACAGGGCTGTTCGGGATGCACTATGTGTCCATCTACACCAGGATATACTGAGCATGCTCATACACTTAGTAGCACAGGGGGCATGCTCACACACTTAGTACCACAGGGCTGGTCGGAATGCACTACTATGTGTCCATTTACACAAGGGTATCCTAGGCATGCTCATAGTCCTAGTAGCACAGGGCTGACTGGGATGCACTCTGATGCTAAACACGGAAGGCCACAGTTTCCATGCTATTACAGATAGATGTAAAGAACACATTGTAATGGGCCCTGGTGTTAGTAGTTGTCATTGTTAGCAGGAATGCTGCTCTACATATATTTGACACCAGTCTTTTACATAACATCTGCTGTCATTCTAGGATGACATGGCTGACAGTAGACAGGCCTTTGTCACATATCATATGCATCCATGATTCAAGGGAGGGGGGATATTACCCAAGTAGCATCCGCTCACACAGTGCCATTCCAAGGCAAATGTCCTAAACACATGTTAACTCCCATACACCTACAGGACAACTGCATTGTTTTCTTATGCTAACCAGTGCTAGATGTGTAGCGTCCATATTCACAGCTGGTCACTGTAGATCCAACAATGGGGAGTACTGACATCTGTGCAGTGAGGAACACCTGGCTGATGGCTCTGTAGTGAACAATAGCACTACCACCATATACCTCAGAACCTAGCACTACCACCATATACCTCAGAACCAGACATGTGGGCCATAACACAGGTACGGACCACTCCAGGTGGTGTCCCCACATACATAAAGGCCACTCACATGTACTGACTGGTCCCTCCATGAAAGGCATCACAGATGAGTCATGTGCAGGACACAGTGTCACATGCTGCATTCTAGGATGTAAACCTCAGACACCACCATGCCCTCGGACCACCAACATGCATCCATACATGTTGTAGGACATAGAAGAGTACACCACCATGTGACCCTTGACCTGTGTACTGTACCAAGCTCTACATCAACTGTAGAGAGTACACATGTACTGACACAGTTGCATCATGTGTTATGCAATGCAATGATACCACTGTCTGTAACCAGGTCAGCTGTACACATACCAGGGGCCCTCAGTACTTTCCACCATTAGCAGATGACTGTTGCTGTACACCAGTACACACCCTCATGTATGGATATGACATACATGTACCTGCCCTGGGTATGTACATGCCACACACACACACACACACACACACACACACACACACACACACACACACACACACACACAACATACATGTAAATAGCATAGCTGTTGTTGTCCTTTGTGAAAACAGGTGGCTACAGCCATTACACACATGCACATGGAATGTAGGTCCATGGCTGCTGAATGCTAACAGTACATAAGGTGTGATATCAATGTTGACAGAGGTAACATTCCCTCTGTACTGGTCACCCATTACACCCATCATATCATACAACAGTCCATGTGTCATGTATGTCATTACACATGTCCACCAATTGCAATGCCTACAAACATGCCCAAATGTCAGGATTGTAGGACCTACACACCTATACACGTAGTGTTGTGCATTCAGATAACATGCGTGTGCAGTTGCTGATGTATGCAGGTGACGTGTATCCTAGTACATCATGCAGTTGCAATGCAGCCTCAACATTGCCAACTGTATATGGTGATATGCTGAATGTACGGAAAGATGTACCTCAGGTATGGACAGATGTGTGGAAATAACTAAGTGGTGTGGCATCTTTGCAGATGGATGTTTGCTGTGGACAGCTCACAGGTGTGTCACAAGTGGTCCTACAATAACCTGTGTAACCGGTAAGCAATGATTTTGTTAATTGAAGGGCATAACACACAACATAGACAGCAGTCGGGGTGACACTGAAGGTAAATCACTTGACACCTGTAACAGTTAAGACATCCCGTGTGCATATATCAGCACTGTTGCCACAGGAAGTGTCAGCAAAGGTAAATCACTTGACACCTGTTAATAGTTAAGACTTCCCGTGTGCATATATCAGCACTGTTGTCACAGGAAGCATCAGCGAAGGTAAATCACTTGACACCTGTTAATAGTTAAGATGTCCAGTGTACATATATTAGCACTGTTGCCACAGGAAGCATCAGTACAGTTTGTAACGTGTGCAATACTGCTGTACATCTGTCATACATAACATGAGCTAGGCAGGTCTGAGATTCACAGTACTGGCATGTGTGGTTGCGTGTGTGTCCATATATGTCATGTATTGTGGGGAATACATCTCAATTGTTACTCACTCTCCTGTACACTAGTGTACACATCTGTACAGACTGCAATGTAGAAAGCAGGACATAGCCAGGGGAGTGTATCTCACACATGTGAGGTATCTGTATGTGCGTGACATAGGTGTATTCAGTACTGAATGCCACAGTGTGTGTATGCAGGGCTGACTGGTCCCTGGGGTGAGGATGTATGTTACCATACTGAACTGATAAGACCCCTCCCCCCATCCAGGTGATGCATTCTACTATCCGTGTTGATGTCCCCGATCTTAAGCCGTACTGACTACCTGTACATGTGTATTCTCTGTGGCACATCATGTAGGTGCACAGTACTGTAATGATGATTTGCACATAGGCAGGGGTCCTCACCTCATCAGTAGCAACTCTGTGCGAGCGTGTGTTACTGTGTTGGTGAATCCATGAGTGTGTGGGTGTGTTACTGTGTCACTGAATACATGTGTGTCAATACCTGAGTGTGTGGGTGCAGTTGTGTGTTGGCATCCTGTCATGGGAACGTGTATTACTGATTCCCAATGAGGCATCACACTTCCCACTGGCCTCTACCCTTGTAATCAGGTAGACCACTCTCTTACCTCACCACTCCATGTAACTGTACCTGTGATGTCACCCTTTATGGATGCCATGTCTGTGGCCACAGTAGCTTAATACACAGCTATCATGCTCTTGGATCGGCAAACATGTTTGTAAAGTGGGACATTCTCACTGGTATGTGGCAGCTACACGGTGCATGCTGGTATATTCATACATACCTGTGAGTAGTCCACATTGACATATGGGACACTAACTGCAAACACTGACATCCACCAGCACGTGCAATTAGACCTGAAGGAGGACAGCAGAACATTATGACCAACATGCAGTTACTGTTGTTACACAAGACACATGCATTCTACACCTGTAGTACATGGTATATCTGCTGCCTGTCAACAGTACTCAACAATTGTAAACTCCACTTATCTTCCTAGTCTGTTCACCCTGTGCATCAGACCATATGAGCATGTTCCTGCACCGATGGTGTGGATGTCAGAGATGCGGCACAGGCATCATCATATGCACAGGGTGATAATGTTTGCCAGAGGCCTAGGCTGCAGCATTGGATGACATCATGTGTGTGGGTTAGGGCCTTTGATCTAATTGGGCATGTATGGATGTTATGCATGTGTGTGTTGCGGTGCCCTACATATGTTTCCAGTGTGTGCGTGTATGTATGCACACAGTTCTGCCATGTGCCTGGCCTACACAGGGGTATGATTGACAGCTGTAGACTGCACAGGCAAGGTTTTACAGTTCATGGTGTCCAGCCACGGACATGTGACCTGTGCCTGCCAGGGGTTGCACGGGCACTATCAGGCAGAGGTGCAGTTTGGGTACTGTCTGATGTCACTTGTCCACTGGAACCATGTCCTTGTTGGGACAGTCCTGAGCCATGTGCACATGGCCTGCTGTGTCATGCTGTGGACAGCACAGCACCAGAGGTACTGCAGCTGCTACCGCCACTATGGGAGTGGACATGTGAGGTAGCTTGTACACGTAGATTTCAAACAGGTGATGTAGCAGGCCTACGTTCACGTGCCCAATGCCTCACTCCTACCAAATGTTCCAACACAGACAGCTCACACTATCGGATTGTCATGCCATGGTTAAGGACTCCAACCATGTCACCCAACCATCTATCCAAAGCTTCAGCAATCTGCTGTTGAGCATTTACCATTGCCTGGATGTTGTTGTTTAAAGAACGGACAGCAACCCTCTGTAGCCTCTGATCTTCTCTGTTGCACCATTCAGCATGTGCCTGTGCCTCCATTACGGCCTGAAACATGCGTCTGGTGACACCAGCTGCTGTGCTCTGTCTTGCAGGAGCATGTTGGCCAGAGGTCCTCAAACGGGCAGCACTGGCCATGTGCCTGTGTGGGGCACCACTAGTCGGTTGGCTGACACCATGGTGTGCAGGCACACCTTCCATAGCCCCCACACATTCCTGTTCCAAGCTACCACATGCCAACTGTCCTTCCTCTATGGCCACTGGTGATGGGGTATGTGCACGCATGGGATCTGTGTGCAGGGATGAGGGGGATATAGCTGGAATGGCAACTAATCTCACAGTTTCAGCCCCTGACAACTCTGCCTGTGACTCAATCATACATTCATCATCACTGCTAGAGTCTGTGGGGACACTAACATCAGATGTACCGTAGGAGGGCAATGCACCTACATCACCTGTGAGGGTAGACAAGAACTGTAAATTACAATCTATACACACACAGACACACATGCATGTGATTTAACAGAAGGCATGCAACATGCATGTGATATGGCAGACGGCATGCAGTGCAGACAGTAACAACAGCATGCATGTGTCATAGCAGATGACATGCAAATTACATAATCATAGTAGTAGTTAGCATACATCCCTGTGTTACACCAAGTAGACCAGCACAGGTTAACAGTAAACCTGCCTGATGTGTGGCATATGACCTTGACAATCACATGTAGTATGACATGTGATCTGCTGATGTGTGCAATGACATACATACATGTTTAACACAATGGTGTACTGTCAAATATACAGTGGAGCAATGGTGTCACAATGCAGTGTTGTCTGTCCGCCCTACAGATATACTGCACATTTAGCTGATGTGCATGGCCATTGCAGGGAATCATGAGGTGTCTCTATTGCTATACAGTGTGAGTTACAGACACAGTTCATAGCCATGACTGCATTCAGATACAATACATATATACTGTGGAATGTGACCCATGTCACTGAGGTGTATACACACTAAACCATGATGTGGAAGTTGTGACACAGGTCACTGATGGGTATACGGATGACACCCCTGCACATCTGCAACCATATTGCTGCTGCCTGGCAACTATGGCCAGACATGGTGAACACATCGGTACACCATGTCCCACATGACATCTGTGTACCACACACACACACACACACACACACACACACACACACACACACACACACACACACACGAGGAGCAAGTATGACATTGATGTCCGACACCAGCAAGGGGAATGTATTGTATCTGTGGGCTGATGTGGATACTGTACAGGTGACTGCTGTCATGTCGTGACACCCTCAAAATGTTCAACACATCTTATGTGGTGGATTGATGTTACGCCTACACAAGATGTGCATGGGCCTGTAGGATGTCTAGTGTTCCACATCTACAATATGACCATTACACAAAGGGCATAGCTGGACCATGTGTAGCCATTGTATGACAGGGTGTACACACAAGGACATCACGTCAACTGTGTGTGTTGCTCCATGTCTCTAGCCATCCTCCATGGCCAGATGTGTACATGTGTTCGCCAAATTATTGTGATGGGCATCTATTTCACATGTCTGTGTTGTCCCATATGACATACACCCATAGATGTCATATGCTCCACTGACGACAGGGTTATGCAGATAAAGGGTGGCATGTGGGATATGTTTTCAGGTTAGGTAGGCAGTTTCGCAGCCAGGCCACTAGATGTCATGGACATGTCAAGATAGCACATCATATTGTGTGACATTCATAGCAGACCAGTGAATCCTGTGGGCTGGCCATACTCCAGCCCACTGTGTAGTACTGTTTGTATTCACCACATGTGTAGTTCTGATCTGTAGTACATGTCCCTACAGTGAACATCACCTCCACCATTGTATGCACAGCTGTCCACACATCTGGCAATGACAGTTTGTGAGGATTCATGTCAGTGAGATGATTCACATAGTTTGCAAGTGTTGCACATGGGTAGTCATTGTGATGCATTGCAGGTACAACCTGTATATTGTGACAGGACCATACATTATGTGTACATGTTGTAAATGGCCACATGGCAGATAGATTTGTGCATTACAATTCCTGACAAATAATAACAGTCTCACCTGCAACGGGCTGCTGTTGCAGCGGAACGCCAGAGATACCTAAATAGGAGTAACACAGCAGTATGAGCATAATCCATGCCTGAATAATGGCTACAGGGTGCAATGTGCATAACACATACACCAGCACTTATTCAGAACTTGTAAGCACTACATAAACTAATAATTACTATAGCACTCAATCTTTCTCATTACCTAGAGGTAAATAGGTTTTGTACATACTTTTCTCACTTGCTTAGAGTACAATAGCTCTTGTACTCACTTTCCTCACTTATCTAGGTGAAAGTAGTTCTATATTCAGGCATGTCCAAGAGTCAACTGCCAGTGTTCTCATCTGTCTATATGATGAATCTGGACATCTTGAGGCAATGTACACATTGCCTCATGTACACAGACAAGCCTCTCTGCCTACCACCCAACACTACAACCTGTGAGAGATGCACTCATCTAGCCAAACTGGAGGTAAAGCTCTCTCCAACCAAGCCTGACCCTGACAGTCATGTGGAGAAGGTAAACATTCGAACCACACCACACTCATCACATAGTCTCACTGAATCTACCCCACCATTAATTGGGAAAACTACTTGTGTACCAACTTATTAGCTCAACGCTTTCTGGAATTCATAAACACCAATGCCCTGAATCAACATATCCACACACCCACCAGGGGGAACAATATCCTAGACCTAGGCATTACCAACATGAGTGACACATGTGAAGTCAACTCCTCGTTGGTCTGATCCGACCATGAGCTGAACATCATTGATATCCACATCCCGCCCCCACCCCCATTAAGGGAACCACAGTATAATATGTCTACAAAGCCAACTTCATGCTTCTTAAGACAGATGTGGTGAACATCATGACACCCATGCAGATGGATAATACTGTTACAACTGCTGAATCCTACACAAATGCACTATATAAGCACTTACACGAGTGCATGGCTTGCGCTATCCCAAACAGAACCAAGAGGCTATACTCCTAATTAAGGAAACCAATCTGGTGGTCCCCTGCCATAAACAAACTGTACTACAGGAGGAAGACACTGTTGCAAACGAGAGTACAATCCATGCATGGAGGAGCTCACTGGTCAGCCTCAGTAAGAAGGTGAGATCCTAATAAGATCCTCCAAAGCTAGCTATGAAAACTAAACCGCCACTAATTCCTACAACAATCACAAAGCATTCTATATCTATGTCACATATCTCAAAGTCAACAACCAAATCTGCTCTGAGTTACAGCACAAAGGCACGAACATTACAGAACCAACTGATATTGGCAACATCTTGGCAGATAGGTTCAGAGCAACTTTTCCCCCCTCTCTCTCAAAGCTGTACACTCTAAAGCTAATATCACAGCATTCATGGGACCAGACAACATCCCAGGCTGCGTTTTACATGAACTTCAGAATGTACTGGCTCCCCACCTACGCACTATGTTCAATCAGAATGTACTGGCTCACCACCTATGCACCATGTTCAATAATAGCCTCACATCAGGCATAGTGCCCCCTGAATGGCACACAGCAACAGTTATCCCACTCCACAAAGGTGGCAACACAATGGACCATGGGACCTATTGCCCTATAGGCTTGACTAGCCTGGTCCACAAGGCTATGGTGCTCATCATGGATCTCAGTCACAGAGACATTGGGTACCTCCAAACCTCTGACCCCTCCCAGTTTGGCCTAAACCTGGTGGACTTCTTAGAGACAGTTACCAAGGTATTAGATGATGGTAAGGAGGTCCACACAACCTACCTAGATTTCTCATAGGCTTTCAACACCATTCCTCCTTCTGGTATTATCAACATACCCATACACCTGAACATTAACCCCTACGTCATGTGATGGTTTGCAAAGTGGCTCACAGACAGAACCCACACAGTGGGAGTTGCATACCCTAGGTCCGACTGTGTACCAGTTACAAGTGGCGTCCACCAGGGCTCAATCCTAGGACCCCTCATGTTCGGTATATACTTCTCTGACATACAGACAAGCACAGGAGGGATTTGGCTGAAAAGGTTTGCAGATGGCTGCAAACTAGTGGACATAATTGTTTCCCCAGCTGTTACAGACACCCTCTGGAAGGGTCGCACTGAGATGGATACCTGGTGTCAATATCATGGCATCAAGTTGAATGCCTAAATGTGCATAGTCATCCCCTTTGGATATAACTAATTAACCTCAGACTACCACATAGGTGATAGTCCCCTACATACAAAAAAGGTAAAAAGGGATCCGGGAACCCCAGTAGATAGCAATCTCTCCTTTGATACCCACAATGACAAGGTGGTGGTTAGAATATCCTTCTACATGGCCCCCCTAATCTTTAATGGGTTCGCATCCAGATCAAGAGGAGGCCATTGTGACTCCCTACTCATGACTTATTAGACCCATTAAAGGATACAACACCCCATTTGGGATATACCTTACAAGACAACTGCAACAGCTTGGAAGACCACAACAGTACCACATCAAGAGGATTACTGACCTCAAACAGATGACCTATGCAGCCCAACCTAAGAAACTCCAGCTGTACTCCATTGCATACTGCATACTCACAGGTGATCTCTGTTTGACATAGAAGGCCCATGTCCAACCCTGTATTGCTGGATATGCTCTACCAAAACAGAGGCCCCTGAGAGCCACATGCTCTGGGGATATACACCTAACCACAACAATGACTAGGACGTGCTGGATGGATAGATTCCTGACCTGGACATTCCCCATGCTTTGGAACATGATTCCAATGTACATTAGGCAGGGCCCCTCACTAGCACTCTTCAAGGGAAACCTTGACATGTAGATGGGAGACAAACATGTACCCAGGGGATCACTGCAGTGGCTCTGCTGGACAGAGGCACAGGGAACTAATGACTCTGCCATTCAGAGGCACAGGGAACCAACCTATGGGGGTGGCGAAAGCCAACACACTCTAGCTAGGCTTATAAATACCCTTGATAAGACAGCCTAGTACCTACCTTTGCACATATTACATGTCTTATGTGCATGGATAGTTAACTAGCTCTTCCATTTTACTTTGCTATCATACTGATAAACTGTCGGATGACTAAAAGACATATGTATCCTGTTATTGTGTATTGTAAATGCCAATAGACATAACTAATGTTTGCCTAACATAACAGTAATGCTATGTAGCTTGTAATACATATCTGCCTACAGTACTGTATAGTATACAGTTATTGGAACAATATCCCACAATACAAATCATAATTGCACAGTGGCCCAACCTTCAACATGTTATTCTCAGTAATACACCCATACATATGGCTACCATTACAATATATCAACATATACTATCCCCTGTTATAGCACATACTTGTTGGACCAGCCCTGCCACTGACAGCAGCTGGTGAGGAGTATTTCTGTTCAAAGCCCTTATATAGCATCCCTTGTGGTGTATGCGGTGTTTGCCTTGTGACCTATAGCAGTACACACAAATACTACAAGCGTTACTATGCTCAACAATACATCACTACAAGATAACTGTTTCCACTATATGGATTGCATGCACTTTAAATACTACAGAAAGGTACTAAATACACAGACATAATGACTGTTCTACATACCTTATTAGTAAC
Organism: Protopterus annectens; assembly: GCF_019279795.1. Classification (NCBI taxonomy): domain Eukaryota; kingdom Metazoa; phylum Chordata; order Ceratodontiformes; family Protopteridae; genus Protopterus; species Protopterus annectens. The sequence goes on from NC_056735.1 coordinate 868,779,047, forward strand.
CCGAGGTGTCATTAACTGTTGATTCAATCCTTTTCAGTTTGTGTTTCAATGTTCTTTGTAACGTTCTGTTGGTATATACGGATGGTTTGAATGTGTGATAACCCATCCTTTTCTAGTTAAATATCAGTAACATGTGGTATCCTGGCCACCAATTGGGGTTTCAAAGTAGTTAATTAGATGTAAATTAGCTGTGCAGCTACTCCATTATCCGATACCATGGCAACAGTGGTGTATAACTGAGTACTCCTTTTGGGCGTTGTCCATTTGCCTTACTTTCGAGGAAGATGGCCTGGATGTGTTGTTTGTGATATATTTCAACAGCTATATGGAGACACACAGCAATATATTAGCTTCATGACTCCTGTGGATTGTATGTAATGGCTAGACAATTGTGTTCTACATGTGAGTGCAGCTGTTATATTTCAGAACATTGCTACTTATGCAGGGTTTGTTTGTACCTGACACTTCTGCAGATGTTAAGTGTGGCAAGGATGTTTGGGCAGCTCAAGGCGGTATGGCTATGCATGAACTGTTATGTGGTTTACAGTGTGCTCAACAGACATCCTTGATTTGGTGTACAAGTGTAGCATACTGTGCTGTTACTCAGTAATTGCTAACATATCCTGGTGTACACACAACCCTCTGAAACAGGATTAGTGCAAACAAACATTGTAACATCAGCAGCTGTTCCATTGTATAACAGCAGCTATTTCACATAGGGCCATGTTAGTGTGTCTCTGACAAGGTATGTTAAGGCTTCTGCAAATGTCGTACAGTGAGTGAATGATTTATGAAGTTATTACAGTTTGTATTGTAATTTGTTTGGGTGTGGGGATGATGTTGGTGGGTGTGCATAGCAGATGCAGGTGTGTAGGAACTGCTTTTATACATAATTGATATGTGCCTGATGGTTCCTTCCCTAGTTGAACACCTATCCTTTAGTGGACTAATACAATGGTAATTGCAGGCTGATTCATTAAGGCACTGTTATGTGGTTCCTGTATAGCATGCAGGTGATGTTAGTCCTTGAATCCCTTCGTTAATACATCTGAATGTAATAAAGTGTTGCTACATGAAAGCTGTGTATTTCTGTCATAGGTATTTGCAGTCATCGTAGTTGTGTTGGTGACTGACCCTCTTTCGCTAGGGTTGCCACTTTTCATATGGCCATAGTGGGACATTTGCGAGACACACATCAGAATTTACAGGCCGACACAAACCCACGGTCAATACAAGGGATAGAACTTTCCTTTCTTTCCTAAATATAAGCTTATTCTTGTGGCAGTTTAGTTGCTTATCCTGTTTCTTGTAACATGTAGGTATTTTAGATACAGAAATAACTATTGTATGCAACTATTACAGTACATATGGGACATAATTATGTCCTACAATCTCAGGACATTTGCCACGTTTAATATATTTGGTCAGGACACAACTGCCCAAAGAGGGACTGTCCCTCACAAAGTGGGACAGGTGGTAGCACTATCATTGGCTCATGTCCATAGCACATCTTTGTAATAGTGTATAGGCATATACTCTCCATATTCTTTGTTCATAAAGGTTGGTAGTGGCGGAATGTGTGATTGCTATAGTCCATGTTATACACATATATGAAAACTTCAACCGCTGTATACGGGATACCTATGGAATCCCGAAACCACAGAGTTCCGACGCACACAGTAGTGGGCCCAGACTCTCATACCCCGCATTACCGACAGCGACAGTAACTCGCGAAAGTAACACGAACATGGAACACACACACACACACACAGACACCCTGCTACCCACCACATCCAAACAAACCATCCTACACTACGTATGAGCAGGTGGCCAAGCCCCCCTCACCCCCCATGTAGGTATCTGCATCCCCCACACCCCCCACTTTAATATTCTACCTCCTAGATCCCGCAAACAGATGCACAAAGCTAACTCACACCCACACATTACAGTCCCCCAAGAATACACACTACACCCAGAACACACACTTACACACATTACAGCCCTAAGAAACACAATTACACACAGTAACCTACCTGAACCGCAACACCAGAAGCACTGACTAACTGTCCCTTAACATTGTGATTTTACACCTCGCGCATCTTGTGTTTTGGTACTGTGTTCTATCGGACCGTAAGCCTCAGGATTACGTGCGTTGGTATGTAAAGCAGTCGGTATGAGGCAGGTATCCCATTTATATGTACCTCCATGGTTATGTAGATGTTGTTAACCTATCTATATATCTACATATATATGTATATCCCCATATATTGACATATCTCTCTCTCTCTCTCTATATATATATATATATATATATATATATATGATGTGTATATATATATATATATATATATATATATATATATATATATATATATATATACATAAAACATACACCTTTCATTGGGTACATGCCGGTTTGTTCAATTTCAACACAGTCCTGCCTTTTGTGTTCTATCCTGCCAGTATACATGACTGCCATTCGTACATCTCAGGTAGCTTAGTGGTATGTTCTTGGGATGATTGTGTACATGGTTGTGTGTTCTAATCCTGGCAGTGGTATTTTACCTCTCAAAGCAGGCACTGGTAGTGCAAGGGTGATTAACGCACATTTCAAGGGTTGTGTGTTTCACATGTTTATTATTCTGTGGAGAACTACCTATATATGCAAACTGTGTTTAAGGTATACTATGTAACATATAAACATCTGTGAAGATTCCTGTCAGGGATACTCCCCATTATTTGGAACTACATCCCTGATTACATTATACAAAACCCCTCACTAACACTCCAGGGAATCCTTACAGAGTGGGTGGGGAACAGTGGATACACCCCAGGGATCCCGCAATTGGTTCTACTCCACAGAGGAACAGTTAGTTAATCGATGGGGTGGCAACAGCAGACACTTTTTGCCTATGCTTATGAGTGGCCTCGGCAGTTGGGCATGCACCTACCTATGTATCTATAAACCTCTACATACAGTATGGACACATGCTGATAGCTTAATTTACTGTTCAGGTATTGACTTACTTTGTGCCAATGGCGGTTGTGTGTACAATTGTTGAGGGCTACCTATGTAGGATGCACACAGTAGACCACCTATACATGACAATTTACAGATGGTCGTGTGTGTGTGCCATCCATGTTTGCTGTGTGTACAGGTGGAGAAGGGTGTCAGTCCATGAGTTCCTACACTGTCAGTGTGTGTGCTATACGTTCCCTCTTTGCCAAGGCATGGCCATACTGGGCACACCTCTGTCTGCCTACTGTGGCTAGCACAGGTGTTCATGGTCTGAGTCCCTCTGTGCCTGTGTGTCCCTTGGCAATGGTGGTGGGCTGTGAGGGCCTTCACCTTTCTGTCCCTGCTGCAGCTGTTTCCGCAGGATCATATTGTGTAGCATGGCACATACTATGAAGATGTGGGCACACGTGCCTGGAGAGTACTGCAAGGCTCCACCAGATATGTCCAAGCAACGGAACCATGATTTTAGTATCCCAAACACATGCTCTATAATGATTCTGGTTTCTGCATGTACCTCATTATGGCATTCTTGCATGGCTGTGTGTGTGCATTTCTGATGGGAGTCATCATCCACAGTTCCAGTGCATAGCTAGCATCCACCACCAGGTGGCCATATGGGATGTCCCCCCTGGCAAATACCTGATACAGCTGTGAGGCATGCCAGATGTGGGAGTCTTGATAGCTTCCAGGACTGCCAGCACACACATCCATGATAATGTCCTGGGCATTGCACTCGACCTGGCAGTCAATGGAGGGGAATCCCTTGCGGTTTATGTAGTGCCTACCCTGCTCACTGGATGGTGATTTGATGTGTATGTGCATGCAGTCTATTGCAGCCAGTACTTCCGGGTAGTCTGCCACATGGTGGAAGAGACACATATTGCTGGCCAACTCCTCCTGCATTTGGGGGAAGTATATGTGCTCATTGGCATGTGGTAACATGACATCCAGGAACTGATGGAGTACCCTGGATGCAGATGCCTGTGAGATCCCCATGATATCCCCAGTTGGCCTTTGGAAAGTACCTGTGGCTAGTATTCTCAAGCTTACACAGACCTTCGTGTCCACTGGGATGGGTTCCCCTCTGTTACTTCTGGCTCTGAGGCGTGGCTGGCACAGCTCAACAAGTTGCTGTATGATGTCCCTGTCCACCCTGTAATGCTTTACTATCTCCAAATCATGTAGCCTCTGGTAGGTTACCCTGGGTCTGAACACTCTTCTACTCCTCCAGTGCCTGAGATGGTTGTCAGCATCATCCTCTACACCACCATCAGTCTCCAACACATGCTGGTGACTCAAAGCTATGGCAGCCCCTAACATGTACATATTAAAAGTTCCCCGTCTGTATACACCAATGGTGCAGAGTGTCTGGGAATACACAAGTATGTGTGTGGGGCTTTCACACCTTATACTGTTGTGCAATGGATGATGCTGGTGTAATTGGGTGTGTTTGTGCTATTCCAGCTGCAGGGTATCTTAATTATTGGTTTTACAGCAGGTACTGCTATTGTGGGGTCTTTAGTGTTGACTTACGCTTGGCTGCTGTGATTCATCTATTGCTCTTTACTTCAATTTTCAACCCGATTCCCCTCCCATTGTCAGGCATGCATCCAGCTGCTGGCTTTCTTATTTTGTACTTTCACAACCCAGGATTGTGTTGGGAAATGTGTTATGTAGCTGATCTACTGCAAGTTTGCTTTGTTCTGCTGTGACAGTTCTCTTTTCTTTGCTGTACAGCACCTCCCCTTTCCTGTTCTGCAGGTAGCTGCTAGCAGCCTTGTTAGCTGTTTTGTATGGCCCACTGTGAGTTCCTAGGTGTTAATTACTCATTTGTACTCAAATTACCATGCTGCAGCATTTCCTTATTGTCTTCCTGTATCCTTCCTGTTTCAGCTTTGGTACACGCCACACACAGCTGTTTACCAGGTTTCGTGCTCGTTTTCATCAACGTTCACATGAACTTTCGGTTACCTTGTGTGCTCTCAGCTAAGCAAATCTATGGCTACTTCCACACCCCTATCCTGCGGTTTTGCGTAGCAACAGGCAACATGGATTAGCAATGATCTAATGTGCTTACAACTACGGTGGCGCGCCCCTCTCTTGATGTCATGTTTACCTCCAGGCCACTCCTTGGTGTTGTACTGTGTGGTACATCCTTACACCAGCGGGGTGTTTGCGATTCAGTATTACTTGACTCATTTGCATGGCATTGACTGCTAATTCCTAGTTACTGCACGGAACACTATCACAGACCCTTAGCAACCCTTGCACCATGGTTGTGGTGTAGCATGCGTGCCATTGACTATTATGGGGATATCATGAATTGTGTTACATTGCAGTTTTATGACATCTAAATATATTTTCCTTGTGATCCCTTTTGTGCACAGATGCACTGCGGTTTTACTTTGCGTTAGTGTGGCCATGACATTAAATGTTATTTTTTATATATTGTGCAAGTTTTCTTATGCCATTGGCTATATATTTAACCATTGGCATATATTAACATTATAGTACTTAAGTTTTCTCCGCTTTCATGGCTCCGATTTTATGTTTGACAAAATGTAAACCGTTTTTTTTTTGGTTTACATTTCTACATGCTTATGCTATGCCTGCACCACTTCATGAATCGCTATATACCTTCATTTGCATGCTACACTGCTGTGCATGGGGTAATTAGCATACATGCACCAGGAGCTGCACAGCTCTGGCGTACGCTGGTAGTGCATGTGGAAACAGCTCGTACCTGAATCGCTCGGTGGCCATATTTGGCACTAGATCGCCGAAGCTACTCTGGCGCCTGGCGTAAGCTTCATGAATCCCGGGGAATGTGTTCCCAAATGTGAGGAAATAAAAGCATCTTGAAAATATGTAGCAATAAACAGAGTTCATAAGTATAGTTTTAAAAATGCCCAGTATGACAGCACATCTATATACCAATGAAGAGAAATTCTAGACTTATTGTTGTACCAGACTGCAGTTGATAAGAACTTAAAGTGAGCTGTGTTACAAAAGAAAGAGTTTGGTTTTCATGGATCAAAGGAAATGGCAGCTATGTATTGGAAATTTGACTTAAGTGGTAAAACTGGGCAGAATATTTAGTTCTTAAGCAGACAAGGATAATGATGTACTCTCAAAGTAGCAAAAATGCTGTTACTAGTCAACCAGATAGATTTCATTAGCTTCAGATAAGCCCATAATACAGTGCTTGCTACATCTTGTGGCAACAGTGGACACTGATGCTACAGTGCAAGTAATACTTCTCAAACGCCTCAGGATGATATTAAAGAATTGTAAGTCAAATATTGTTTGTTTGTTCTTTTAGAATTTTAGAACAATAAGTACAAAATGCATACAGTACTGTGCTGAAAATTACCCATATCTGCTGCATAGAGATGCTAATATTTTAAAGGAGTGTTAAGAAATAGAAAGTCAGATTTTTAAAGGAGGCAGTGTGGAACCTTAGATTCTGGTAAACAATTTGCATGCATCTTTCTGGAGCTGGACAGAAGCTTTATCAGCCAGTTGAATAGTACAGCACTGACTTCAGGTGTATGCTTTCCACTGAAGCAGAAAGCTGTATATATTATGTATAACTCACATTTTAGTTTTAAAGATAAGCATACACTGTGCTTTGACACAGGTCCGTGGTGGTGCAGCGGTAGCATTGTTGCCTCACAGCAAGAGGTTATCCCGTTCAATTCTCAGCTAGTGTGCAGGGAGTGCCTTCTGTGTGGAGTCTGCATGTCTTCCCCACGGGTCGAGTGGTGTTCCAAAAGACATGCATAAATGGGCGTGCCCTCATTGAAGGTTGGGCGTTGAGCTGGCAACTCGGCACGGTGAAAATCTACTGCCAGTCATTAGCGGACCAGAGTTCCGCTGTGGCGACCCCTAACTGGGAAAAGCCCAAAGACAACAACAACATACACTGTGCTTTGACATGCAGCAGGTGCTGCATGAGTACATATAAACAGTTAAACATACTTGGAGCAGTGGGAGTGAAAAAAAATGTTTTTTATTTTGCCAAATTTTGCATAGAACTACAGTCTTAAACTGTATTATCTTAGAGATACACAACTGCACTTCTGATCAACTAATTTCAGTCCCTTTTACTTACAGTTTGTAGTTCTTTTAGAATATTTAATTCACTCCTAGTACAACACAACATGCAACATTTTCAACAGGGTGGTATTTCACCGTCATCTTCTTCAGAACTGAAGGCAGGCTATAGCAAGCACCGAGCACTGTATGAAAAGTTTCTTCCTCAAAAATGTATGACTTCCTCAGACCAAAGGCATTTGACATGCCAGAATTGTATGTCATGCTTAATTCTGATTAAAGTGTTATCCCTTCTCTCGGTATAAAAGTAAAACACCCTGAGCTGTGGCAGTGTGTTCTCCTGGCTGCAAGATTCCTGCTGCACTTGCAGTCTGTCTCTCTTTTCACTCACTGCCCTCACATTAGTAAAGTAATGCTCTTTATATGTTGTATTTATACTGCAGGAGCGGCAAGGAGACATGATTTATTTAGGATCTGGCAGTTCTTTTAAACCTTTTCACTGGAAAAAGGCACAGAGATCACAGGGGCACAGGAAATTAACTTTATTCGGTGGCATAAGCCAGGAAACCTTGTTGGCTAGGTTTACTTAGGCCCTTGGGCTGATAGCCTAGTACCTACCTATGAACCTATGAGATTGTACCTGTTTGTAAAAGCTACATCTGTTAATTCAGTGTAGCAACTTATGGCTAGGATATATAAACAGGCTTGACTGCAAACTGTAAGATAGTGCAGAATGGGTCTGTTAACATGATCGTGGAAACCAGAAGTTCAGATACACCTTAAGCACAATTAGGAAAGACTTTATTATCAGCTAATATGTATGTCTCTGAGTCACTATTTGGTTACTACAGGCAATAACAGGTCCTTTTTGCTGCCTTTGCAGTAATCATCGCTGGTGGTTGATGCATCATGTTAACACAGTCATCCCCCTCATTCACTCCTCCCATATCCAAACACACACACACACACACACACACACACACACACACACACACACACACACACACACACACACACACACACACACACACACACCATTGCACCATTAATACAGATTTATTTATTTATTTAGACCACAGAAGACCATACTGATCCAAGTGGATCATTTATAGATTCACTCTGGGTTTGCTACCAAGAAACAAATTAACTAGTACAGATCATATAAAGTAATGAAATCAACAAAGTTATAAAGTCATATAAAAATAGGGTGCACAATTATCTGTATGCTGGTGACAGTAAGTAAAGCAAATCTATAATTAACTAAACAGTTACACTACAATCATGTGACTGATTTATACTACATAAATAGCATAACAGAGACTCTATACAAAGTAAAACACCTGTGCTACAAACAAGTTTCTGGTATTTACAATGTAAAAAAATAAAAGGTACTGTCACTGGAAAATATTTTGATGTTTAAATGTGTATAAAAAGCAATGAAAACAGTGTGGTTAATTTGACACTAAAAGGCACTGGTCATAGAATAAGGTTTGTAAAATATTGGGAAGTCATTGATTATAACCCTGTTCTGGAACTGACAATGCACAGCTTATTGGGTGTGAGAGGTGTTGGTCATAACCCAGGATTGCCATGCACATATAAGCTCTTAAGGCCAGTCACCCACTTGTTCACATATCTGAGTGATAGTGGTATGGATTTCGGTTACATAACCCCTACCTCCTTCTCACATTTGTGATAAAAGCACATAGTTCAGCTTCATAACTCCTACCATCCAGCATAGTGAAAAAGGTGGTCAACAATAGTGAAAGGTTTGGCACAGATTGTTGTGCTTGTAGGCCCAAATAACACGGGAAGAGACAGTTGAGATGATAGCAAATAGGACCAGGGAGGTGGCAAGGAGCTAATAGGATGGGGTTTGTAGGTAGCATTTTAAGAACAGGTACCTGTTGTAACAGCTTGCACACTCAGGATGTAGAGAACTAGGGAATGTGATGACTGACTGTGGTAGTGGACAAATGGAAGGGCTTGGGACTGTTAGGGAGATGGAGGAAGATGTGTAGCAGAGACACATTCTATGCTAGAGATGGACAACTTCACCCAAAAAAGATGTCAATGCTTAGAGCTGAGTGGAAAAAATTCAGTTCAGTAACTGTGCCTTTCAGCGGGGATGTCACCTTCACAGAAATGGAGGAATTGAGGTGGGGGGGTGTGCTGGTAGATAAATACAGTGTATTGGCCCCCACACTTGACAACAGTGATAGATGATGGACTAGATGAGAGAATAAAGGTGCTGAGTGGAGGGCAAGATTTATAGTCATGAGGGATCTTAATCTGGCATGGGTAGACAGGGAAATTCTCGGCTACACAGTAGGGAGCAGGAGATGATTGAAGTCTTGGAGCAACAGGTAGTTCAGTCAACTGATGTGGGATAGTATCAGAATGGAGAAAATTCTGGATGTAATCCTAATCAAGATGGAATAAATCAAGGATGTCCAGGTGAAGTGTCATTAGCCAATATTGGTCAAGACATCATGTGATATAAAGTATGCAAAAAGTAAAATCACAACAACAAAGATAGCACTGGCAGTCTGTCAGAGTTGGTTATGGTGAGGTGGTAATGGTGTTAAAGATGCGCTACATGAGTTGTGACGAACTGAGTTGTAAACAAGCTATGAGCGAGGATTAAAGATACCTTTCTCAGAACTACAGAAGAGGGTTTGAGGATGGAACAAAAAACAATAACAAGAGAAAGTCAACATGCCTACACAGGAAGGTGAGGCTTGCAGTTAGGGCAAAAGAGAAGCCACATGAGATAGAAAGAAATAGCTGGAGAGTAGGAAGAAGCACAGAGTAGAAAGGCAAGAAGAAAGACAACAAAAGAAGAGAGGGCAGCAAAGCCACAAACTGAAAGGAAATTGTTTCTACTATTTCCAAGCAAATATCTGCTGTGATTGACATGATTACAGAAGTTAAAATTAGCTTCTCCTGGAATATGCTACAGCCAGACCTTGAGTCTTGTATCTGCAGTAATATTTAAAACAATTACAATGAGCTGGAAATTTGGCACTTATCTATGCCATTGTAGTTACCAGCAAAATAAATAGGTTCATAGGATCATAGGACAATACTAGACTATTGGCCCGGAGGCCCTTATAAGCCTAGCCAAGAATTTTGCTCATGTTCCCTCAAAGTCAGCACCTGTTTTCTCTGTCCAGCAGGGACACAGGTGGGATCCCAGGGGTATATTTTCTGTTTCCCATCCAGTCTTCCAGGTTACTCTTAAAGAGGGTTAGAGAGGTACTCTGCGTGACATGGAGAGGGAATCTGTTCCACAGATGGGGGAGTCTTTCGGACACAAATCTATCCTGCCAACATGTTCTATTAATGTGACAGACAAATAAAACAATTGCAAAGATATTTTGCAAGTACCTCTACCTAAGTTGTTGATTTTGAACTTGAGTTTATAAGTGAACATAGCAACAACTTTATAGAAATTTTGTTTTGGTCAGTGACCAAGAAGTTTGTTAATATATGCCACTGATATATTGCAGAGAGTAAATCAATGGTTATGTTGCTTGTTGTTTTAAAGGCATATTGTAGTTAGTAGCTATGAATATGGTAAAGTTGATATTGGGATGAGAGAATGTTACACAGCTGCACTATACAATGTCCTATAGACATTCAAAGGTATAATACAAGGAACATGTTATCAAGACATACTACTGAAGCTGGTCCTGAAATTATGTTTAAATGTCAAGTCTCACAAATAGTTGCCAAAAATAATTGGGAAGGTACATGTCATACTAGTTATAATATAAAGAGAGTAAATGTAACTCAGAGTTGATGTTATGCGTGTTTAGTGTCTAAATGATGGTATAACAATTAAACTTTATCTGAAACAGGATATTCCAAGATATAAATGATGTCCATAATATCATCTGTTTTACTGTTATAAATATACTAGCAAGGGTAAATAATTCATTGCATTTGAACGAGGCTTGAACAAGAATTTTTATTTGTTCATATAGTTATCACATTTTATGACAATTATTATAGCAATAAGGCAGTTCTGATGTACTGTGCGACTGCGCGGTACATCAGAGCTGAGCAAAAGCAGCAACAGAAAAGATCTCGTTGCTTTTTTTTTGGTGTCTGTTAAATGAGTTTAACAAACTGTCTCGCTATGTTAAACTCATTTAACATAGCGAGATTACAAAAAAGCAACGGAGATCTTGCTTTCTGTTTTTTTTTACAGCCTGCTATGTTAAATGGGTTTAACATAGAGATCTCCGTTGCTTATTTTTTATTCTCATATGTTAAATCCATTAATGGAAAAAGTCACACTGGCCAATCAGTGTGCACGTTTTGGAGGGATCATGGTATAATATGCATTTGAAACTGTTGTTTGCTGGTGTATTGTTTGTTTGACTATTTTTTATTTGCGGTGTAGATTTCTATTTAATGTTGGCCTGTGTTGGGATTGTGGGTGTTGATGTAAATTATTTATCTATTTATCAGCATGTTATATTGCTGAATTTGTCATTTTTCTGTTACAAAATGCTTGCGCTCAGGTAGTCAAATAAAAAATAATAATAAACTGAATATTTCAGATTAGATTACAACATGGTACTTCATATACTATAGTATGTCAGTATTCTGTATGATAACTTATATTTGCTCATCAGCACTGGCTATAAATGCTAGAATAGGATATATTTTATATAATGTGATTCTACATATTATAACAGGAAAGAATATCATAGTGCCTCTTGCAATTCTTTTAGGAAACCAGAAGATATACAGGATGTCATACCTTTGTTAGGAACACTTTATTGTTTATTTAATAACTATATATGTTTTTTGAAATCTCTTTTTAATACTGCTCTTGTGTTCTGTTTGCCTTGTCCTTCAGAATTCCTCCTACCTGGAAATATTGTCAGCTTGCCATCCTGATCTGGACCCACTCCTCTAAGTGAAGGAACCTAGCAGCAGAAATCTCTGATCCTAGTCTGGCTTTAGGCAGATGACTAACCTTGGGTGTAGTATCATCCTTAGAGTTTTGTGAGATGATTTTTTCCCTGTATGTCCCTAATACTACACCTTGGTGGCTTAAAGTTCACACTGCTGAGGTGGGACATTCAGTCAGTATTGGTCCATTGGCATTTGCAGGTTTCCACACATACAGCAATTCTAGCTACCACGTGAAGCATTATTTTAGAATTCCAGTTACATTCTGCTTTTCTGAATACTGTGCTGTTATCGATATGTAGCATCTTTCTTGTGGCACCAAACATACTATCCTCCCCCAAGGATAGTAGAGCTGCCATTTATTGCTCATTCCTCCATTGTCTACTTCAGTTCCCTGACTGCTATTTGAATAATTGTTATCTAGATCATAGTTAAGGCACTATGCACCTTTGTACCTTTAAGACTTCACTATATAAATTGCAATGCATTATATGAAATGTGATTAAATGTTTTGTTTCATTAGGTAAATGTGATGATTTCCTTTTCTAAAAAGTCAAGACATCTTGTAACCAGATGTTAATTATACAATAACCCCCCATTAATATTCCAAAATGTGCACGCTGATTGGCCAGCGGTCACCCGGACTTTTTTCCGTTGGTATAAAGTGTCCAAAACCTTTTTTTTTAATAAATAAAAAAAGAAACAAATGGAGCAATGGAGACTTTCTTTTCTCCGTTGCTTCCATTTCAAAGCATTGATGTACTGGGTATGCATAGGAATGCAAGTCCCATACGCATGCACAGTCCATAAACATAAGGAAGCAGTATACCACCACCGGTGGAAGAACAGTAATGCGCCATTATACAAAGACATTATTTAAGAAAAGTAAGTATTTTTTTCTTAAATAATGTCATTGTATAATAGCAATAACTGACTCCGTGGTTGTGGTATATTGAAATTTATCCATGGTTGGCTTTATTTAATCACTCAGGCTTTACCCTCGTGATTAAACCACATCAGCCATGGGTAAATCTTCAATATACCACACCACGTCATCGGTTATTGCTTAATTATACATCCCGCGTCATTCTAATGTCTGAGATTGTGGAATTTGCAAATAAATATCTGAAACACTGAATTATTAAAAAAAATTAATTTCTGTGGAAAATAAAAAAATGCGTTCAGACACTAGCAATTTACTGTATGGTAAGTTAGCAATGTTAAGTGCTAAGAAGACAAGAAAATGTTAATTTGTTGGTCAGGTACTACTTCATTAGTGAAAACTAAACTCAAAATATTTATCTTTGGCACCCTTCCTCCACCATTCTGTTTATTCCACTTACAGGTCGAAAATAAAGAACTGAAGAAGCGCATTCTGAATGACACCGTAACATACTCAGAGATGTTCAGTGATGCAAGCAAATCTTTCTGTGAGGCATTATTAGTAAAAGATCCAACCAAGAGACTGGGATTCAGGAATGGGAACTGTGATGACCTAAGGGCACATCCTTTCTTCAATAACATTAACTGGAGGAAACTGGAGGCTGGTGAGTGAATATTTTTACTTTGAGGCCTCAAGTAAGGGTAACCTTGATTATTAAGTAAATGTTGAAATAAATGGCAATCACATAAGAACTCACTTGTTTACTTCTAGCTGTTTTCTTATGCCTTCGGTTTAAATATCTAGTATCTCTGAGTTTTGTTTTATTTTTATTTTCTTTTTATAGAATAAAATATGACCAGTAAATAAATTTATTAATTTGTTTGCTTTTATAATCTGGGTGGATGAGGTATTTCAGGATTCTTTTTAGCTATGATGTGAGTGGTAAAGCACAGAACAGTTTATAGATATATACTACAAACTACATGAATACAAAGGCAAAAACACAACAAAGTGCAGATAAACAACTTAAATTGAAAATATTAAAGCACAAAGCCAAAAACACTTACAGTACAGTGTAAATAAGCAACTTAAGTGAAAAATACAATCACAATGGCAAGCAATTAAATTGAAAATATTAAAGTACAAAGCCAAAAATACAGTACAGTGTAAATAAGCAACTTAAATGAAAAATACATTCACAATGACTAAAACAGTGATAACAGAAATGAGATAAACAACCTAAGTCTAAGAAGAAAGGAAACATAGATGCTAGGAAACCCTGTATACACTGCATGCTCTGCATCTTCATAGAACTTGCCCCCATAATAAGTGGACAAATAGAAAAGGATCATCATGTAGGTGGCATTAAAAATAACATATTGACTGAAAAAAAATCTTTGTATATGTCAGACTTAAGATGATCCTATAATGGGTTATGAGTATAACATACCATCAGAGAAATGATCCCTAGGTCTTAGTAGTAAGGGGAGAGAGACAGAGAGAAGTTATACGAACTATAAGAGTACTTGATGAGAAATGAGCGTAGGGAAGTTAGAGGCTGAGGACAGAAATAAGAATGAGAATAACGGGTGAAAGGATAATTAGGGTAGTTGTATAGCAGTTTTATAGAGAGCTCTTATTACATACTTACTTAGCTGATGCCATCCGTTTGATCTATGGAGTGTACTTTAAATGGGAAGAAACTAGATGTTGCTGTATGGAGTGTGTTAAGATAATATTTTATCTAGAATACAGCAGCCTTTGTAGTTTTCTTTTAGGTAGTCATATGAGTTGCATTCAAAAGCTTTGTAATTGGTGCCTTGTGTTATTTCATGTGGAAGGCTGCTCCATTTGCCTATTACTGAAATATCTTTCTCTGAGGCCAGACTAAATGGAGACCTCACTAATGTAAGGATAATGATATTTGGTTATGTAGGGAGTATGATGAGTGTTTTAGTGTCAGTTTAGAGCCAATTGAGGGACTGTAGTGTTCACAGAGAATTTTGCAGGCAAGGCTGTATAAAAGAGAGCAGATCTAGCTATACTGGTTAGGTTCTTGGATTTTTGGAGTGAGATACAATGATGCACATATCAAGGTGCCAAGGGCAGAGATTTATAATGTGTATATTGTATTGGTAGTGGTTGTATTAGGCTGGTGAACAGAGTCTAGGGTGAGTATGGGCAAAGCATACTTTTGCATAGGAATTAATAAATTCTTACCTATTGCTCTTCTGACTTCTGGGGTCAGGCCGTTAAAATAAAATAGTTTGCTTTAATGTGGACAATAACATTTTTAATTACTTTTTCTGTGTGATCCCTTACAGAAAGAATTGGCTCCAGTATATTTATATTATTGTAGAGTATGGGAACATTAGTGGGAGTAATAATTTTAGGTAAAAGAAGGATGTTAATTGTTTGATGGCCTGAATGCAGTGACAGTGATTCTATTTTTATTTTTCAGCAGGTTTTTAGTTAGCCATATGATAAGGAGGTAAAATATTTTTTGTATAACCAGCTGCAATTCTGGAGTACTACTTGTTTTGTGTACTATCATATCATGTACATACATTGTGATATTTCTGGATGGTAAAATTGTAGTAATGTAATTTCAAATATGTAGAATAAGAAACGTCCAAGGTCTGATTTTTGTGGAATTCCTATGGTAAACTGTCTTATAGTCATGATTAAGGTGCCTTCTTTGACTTTAAAATGTTATATTATGCAGGTTGCTGACCCATAAATGTACATTTGATATCCCTTCTACTTACCATCCTCTCAGATAAACACAGAAGGTGGTTACCTTGTTTTGGCTATTCCAATGATTTAATGTGCAGTAGACATTGTGAAATGGACTAATTATAATTCTGCAGTTCATATTTATCATGGGATAAATGAATAGATGAGTTTAATAGAATATGAAACCTCTGCATCAGAAATACTTAATATAGGAAAGAATGTATGATTTGTGGGAGTTGTTTAATCAAAATGTTAGCTGGCTTTTTTTTCCTGAAAATCCTGAATTCAGTCCTGAGTTGAATTGCATGATCATAAAGAAGGGAAGAATGGATGATTGACAGGAGTTAATCATGCAGTTAACAGTTCATCATGAGGTCAGATAACCAAAGGTGACTTTATGTGTGAAGCAAATAGAGGGGTCAACAACAAGTAACTCTTCATCCTTCCACACCTCTGTTGTCAGTTGTTCAAGATAGTATATGATGCCATAGAACTGACAAAACTCCATTTTACTGTTTTGTCAAGCCTTGCCCTAGACAAAGGCTGAAATTCAAACACCCTTCTACATACTCCCTGCTGTTTTTTCACTTAAAAACATGTGGTGACATACATCCTAACCCAGGTCCTGCAGCCATTCAACAAAATAACAAATCTGCCACATCACAACATAGTCATCCCTCAAAGGCATACAGTCTCCAATTAACACAGCTAAGCTTAGAAGTATAAGAGACAACCTTATTGATGTGCATGCCTGTATCTTTGTAGCTGAAGAAATTGTAAAGCTGTGTTATTATCTCATCGTTACCTCACAGCAAGAGGTTCTCCTGTTCGATTCTCGGCTTGGCTTGGGAGTGCCTTCTGTGTCTGCATGTCCTCCCCGCGGTTGGGTAGCGTTTGAAAGACATGCGTGTGTAAATGGGCGTTCCTTCATTGAAGGTTGGGCATCGAGCTGGCACCTCGGCATTTCATAAAAATCTACTGCCAATCATTAGCGGACCGGAGTTCCGCTGTGGCGACCCCTTACCGGGAAAAAGCCGAAAGACAAACAATAACAACTTGTTGGGAGGGCATGAATGCTCCTAGGGATATGGAAGGAATTAAATGACTAGAAATTTTGGAAGTAAACATGCAGTACTCTGTGCCTTTACTTAACACTACAGAGCAGGCATTTATGCTCCATGTTTTGCAATTATTTATTGTAGGGCACTTATTACAGGAATATGTTTTCCCACAGAAGTATTTATTTTCACATATGATATTCACATGAACTGTATCTGCTGAATTACCTGGTCATCCAGGATATGGGAGGTCTGTGGAGTTAAATATTTCCACTTCCTTTCATTTGTGAAATACTGGTTCATAGGTTGGTACTAGGCTATCGGCCCTAGGGCCTGTACAAGGCTAGCCATAACAATTCCATGGCTATTTCTTCCCACAATATTTACTCCCCTGAACCCCTGTTTAGCAGGGTTACTGACGTGATCCCCAGGGTAAATTTCCTATCTCACTTATAGCAGGAACAGATCTACTGGGCAAGCCAATAGCAAGAGGCATGACTGTACACTGCTAAAGTGACCTATGCACAGAGTCCTGCAGGCTCTATGGAACTGTGTAGGATGGGAACTGGTTGGAAATTAAACTAAACTTATGTGTTAGATTAGTGGTTACTGATTAGCCCAGAATCAAACATTGAATCTCCACATTTATGTAATTTGAATATTTCACCTGGTTTTTAGTGTAAACACAAACAACTTTATAGCTTTAAACATGTCAGCCATATAAAGGTGTGTCCTTGTTAACCAGTTTAGATCTTAACTCTAGTTAATAAATAACAGAAACTACAGATGTTCTCATACTACAACCCTTTATCTTTCTCAGTTATTACTGATTTGTTTAACTGTAGCTAGTAATGATTTTCCTAGCCTTTTGTCTGCATTATGTGTCAAACCATGATTGTTTTTCACCTCACTCAGAAGTCAGTGAAGTATTTGTTATGGTTAGTAAATAATCATCCTCTACATTGCTCTTGAAACATTCCTGTTTTGTCCTTATATTGTCACCCTGTGAAAGCATAGTAGAAATGAGTGTGCTTGATACCATACACCTGTATGAACAAACTTGTCACTCTTTTACTGCTGATTAGTTGAATCTACTGCTGATTCCAGTTTACCTGGGATCTTCATCTTGTGGTACTAAGGGAAATGTGAATTCAGTCAAAACTGGCTTCGGAATTTAGACTTGCAAACCCCTCCCCCCGGCAATAATGTTATTTTAAACAATCTGGTACTGTGACTGTACTAAGTGGCATCATTTAATATTCAGGTGTTTCAAAGCTCATAAATCATCCTCTATACAACTAGAGTGTCCCACCAAAATGTTAACGCAAAACATATTACCTACCTGTTGATAATATTCTTGTCAAAAAAGCAGTCTATAAAAATCACATTTTGCTAAGAAACCTGAATATTCTCAGTTTCGTTCTTATTGGGAATGTAATAAATGAAAACCAAACACATTTTGTGATATCTAAGGACCCATTTAGATGTACAAACCACATTCCTCCTGTTGCATCTTCCAGAACAATCATATCATTTTGATTGACTGTTTAGTACTTATAAACTACATTTTTCATACACTATGCATATATCAGAATTCCTGTGAGCAATAACTAAGCAGTTTTTTGAGAATGCATTTTTGCAATTAAACTCTATGTTTTAAATGATATTAAAATGATATTAAAACCTTCATGGCTTCACCCAACTAGTCCAGTCGCCAACCAGGATAAATAAAAATTCCAGCAAGCACACTATCCTGGATTGGATACTAGTCAGTAAGAGCCCCCAGTCATATATAAATAACAGGCTGCTTATCAGATAGCCTCAGTGATCACTCCCCAACATTTCTACTCAAAAAATACCTATACCAAGCTAAACCTGTCATCTACTGTCAAATATGTAAAAAAATAAACTTTAACCCACTCACATTCATCTCATCCCTCAAATAATGTAACTGGCATCCTCTAAAATACCTCAGTCTTGATGACGCAGTTGAATTTTTTAATACTACCTTCCTGAGCATCCTTAATTACCAAGCCCCCATAAGACTTTCCAGAACCAAAGCACAACCCTCCTCATGGCAACAGAAAACCACTAAGTCAGAAATGAAAAACAGGGATAAAGCCTGGGAGCACTGGCACAAAACCAAAAACCCCTCAACTAGACAGAAATTCCTAGAAGTACGCAATAGAGTCAAAAAGCTAATAAAACAGGACAAATTCCAATACTACCAGTCTGCCCTAGACTCCTCACAACACAGCCCCAAACAATTCTGGTCCTCCATAAACTCCATCCTCCACCCAGGTAAAGTCAGTACCCCTCTTCCTAACATCCCTCACTCCTCAGAAAATATTGATACCTCATTCAACACACACTTCACACAAACCATACTATCACTAGCTAAACTACACAACCCTCTCCCCTCCATCCCACTGCCTTCTCTTTTTCTTCTGTACCTACCTCCAACATAAAAACAACTCTTAACTAAACTTAAGCCCACCAAATTAGCAGCAGACAACCTCCCAAGTGAATACCTACAAATCACACCTGACACTCTGGCCTACCCAGTATCCATCTTGATTAACCGATCTCTGTCAGAAAGTTACGTTCCCACACTGTGGAAAGTATCACATATAATTCCCCTCCACAAAGGCAGGCCCTTCACAGAACTAACCAATTACCACCCCATAGCTATTCTCTATCCACTCTCCAGAATACTAGAGAGATGCATACACTCTCAGGTCTCAGACTACCGCCTTACTAACAACCTCCTTTCCAATACTCAGCATGGTTTCCGACCAAACCATAGCACCACCACTGCCTTACTCTCCTTTACTAACACTATCCTTCAGCATAAAACAGTGGGTATCTCTCCTCTGCTACTTTCCTAGACCTATCTAAAGCATTTGACATGGTTCCACACAAACAACTTATCTCTGTCCTCAATAACCTATCCTTCTCTCAATCAGTCACCAACTGGTTTCAGAGTTACCTGTCTGACCACCAACAATCCATTGTATGGCAGAATGACATATCTCCCCAACTACCTGTCTCCATAGGGGTTCCCCAAGGATCCATCTTTGGACCCCTACTCTTCTCTGTTTTCACCAATAATCTAGCCTCTGCCACCAAACATGGCACACTCATATAATATGCAGATGACTCAACCATCATCTGCTCAGCCCAGTCCATACCCAAACTGCAAAAAGTCACACAGGAAGCCTTTTCCTCTGTTGAAACTTGGTTATCCGATGCCCAATTAATACTCAACCCAAACAAAACTAAACTACTCATCTTCCAACCCACCAAACATACTCAAAACAACTCTCACTTTAACATCACAGCAAAAGACACCACTATATACCCAAATGAACACACCAAATTGCTAGGAGTGGAAATAGACAATAAACTAAAATTTGACATTCACATATTCATGACCATAAAAAAGTCCACAAAAAACTAGGAGCGTTATACAGAAATAAGCAACTTCTCACCAAAGCAGCAAAGATTTCAGTAGCACATTCCCACCTTATCTCCACCCTACTTTATGCCTCTCCAATATATACCAACCTAAGGCAATGCGACCTAAACAAGCTAGAGACCTGCTACAACAAAATCGCCAAATTCGCCACAGGGGCATCCTACCATAGTCACCACTGTCTCTCACTTGCTGAACTGGGCTGGCTTGAACTCCCTCACCTCCTTCAATGGTATCAACTCTCACTCGCCCACAAACTAGTAAACCATCCACTAATTGTCCCATCCCTCCAGAATCTACTCCGACCCTAAAGCACCACCAGACAACTAAGATCCAGCAACAAAAATCACTTGCAAATCACTAAAGCCAATAACTCTGCTGGTGAAGCGCTATTCTTTTGCACCATAGCCAAATTATGGAACTCCCTCCCACCCACAATTACCTCCATACCATCATGCACCCACTTCAGAACTTTACTAAAAGCACACCTAAAAACATGCTGGCTATGCCCTTGCAACTCCCACTCTAGTATCACCCACACCATCCAATCACTAACTTTCTTTCCACTCCACTAACTACCTTGATTATAGCAAGCTCAGATGCTCATAAGCCTAGTACTTATTATACAGCAGAAACTTCTTATTGTAACATTTGTTAATGTCTGTTATGTACTTCACAGATAAAGATTCTAGTTGCCTACTGATGTACTATGGTCTTCATCTGTAAATATGTTGTAAGTAATTGCTATGTTAAATTGTTAATCGGTATATAATCCAATGTAACTACTGTCTGTTTATTTTAACTGTGGAGCTTTTCTCCCTGGGCCTCTGCTGAAAATGGACCTACATCCAGTCGGACACTCCCGGTCAACAAATATAAATAAATAAATAAATAAATAAATACAACATTAACCTATAGCAGCATCTCTCATTTCCTTTATGAAGCATTCTACATTAAAAAATCCTACATAAGATAAAACCTAACGATACCTGCATAAACCTTAGCTTGCCTCTCTCAAGAAGGGGGGTGAGGGCACAAGGTTCTGTATGTCTGTGTATGCATGTGTGCATATGCTTGTGTGCATTTAGAATTATGTATTTATACAGAAATGTGTATATGCCTTTTACAGTGAATACTCTGCAAAAGAAGTGCAGTTAAAACACCATTATAATACTGTACTAACAGGTCCTAGTTCAACATTAGTACTAACTTTTAACCTTATATTCCTTCATTTTCAATTTTACATCAAATGGAAATAAAATATAACAACCCTGAAAGTTTAAAGATCCACACTGAAATCAAGCAGGAAGTAAAGAAAATAAAACTGTCTGGATTTAATGTAATGAATTTCTAACCTAACTGTTTTGCTGCATTGTTTACATATCAAAAACATGAAATTAAAGCCTGTTTAAGTATCACTGTTTTAAAATGTTGCTGCAAGTAGAACCTGTGGAAAAAAGAAAAGGTTATTAAAATCAAAGTCTCTTCTTGTGCAAAACTGTTTTCTTCTCCCTTGCTTGAAGCAGGCAGCTTGAAGATCTGAAGATTGGCTTTCATACAGCATGGAATTTAGTGTCTCTGCATAGGCATCTTACAGACGTCTTTCTCTGTGTAGTACAGACATCTGTGTAAGCTGGAAATAAATGTAAAGTTCTTTCATTTTCAGTCACTGACGGCAGTCTGCAGAAATTGCAACACTGAAAAACATTGTCAGGCAGAATACTCTCTTTTAAATGACAACATATTTTCATTCATCTTCCTTGGACAAGTCAGAGTAGCAAGGCCATGTGACAAACTAACACATTACTGTTTTTTTAACATTTAACCATTTCATGGCAAGCTATACTGCAAAAAAAAAATCAAACTTTGAATCTTTTTGCTGTAATAGCTGCAATGGCAAAAAGGGTTGTGTCTTTAAACATGACAGTTTCTGAAAATTGTGAGAACTTGTATTAATCAATCAGTGCATGTTTTCTCTTTTGTTCATGATATGCACATTATCAGCGGAGATTATTTTATCAAATGCTTTACTAGACCATACACCATCAATGCTCTCTAAGACTGAAAAGCATTCGTTTATAAACATCTTATCTCTGGGGAAACTTCCTGTGAAACCTTCTAAGCCATTTACAGAAAAAAGTTAGAAAACAAAAAGCACTGAAAAAAGAGTAGTTAAGAACCAGAGAACAGAGTTATTATTCAAAGTTTACGATACCACTTTCATCCAACAAGACTTCTTCAGAAACTATTCGACTAAAAATTTCAAGCAGTTTTTATATAAAAACCTCCCAATGGAAAAATCTAACTCATTATTCAATTAAAATTCTTTATTTAACACTTTAAATGCTAAACCAGTTGGAAAAATGTTTAAAAAATGTTTACAAAACTTCAAAAATAGTAATACATATGTACACGATAATAAAAAAGTATAAGAAGATTCATTTCAAAACCTTTAGCCTTCTGTTCTTTAGAGAAAAGATAAAGTCCATGCATCAGACAAAAAAACTACTGAAGTTGGTGCCTGGCTGCAGTTTTATTTGTCATAACACATACTTTTATGATCTGAGGTCTGCCACATCTAGTGTCTCCAATTTTTGATAAATTCCTTGGTTAGTTGAAGAATTGGGTTCCCCTTTGTCCTTCCATTTTTGCTACTGTTTTCTCTCCCTTTCAATTATAGTCAATGTCATATATTTTGCAGGCAGATGAAGTAACATGCTATGTTCTTTTAGAAAAGCATACTGAGCACACCATTGTTACGAGGTTCCTTGTTACTCTCCATCTTCAGTAAATTCACTGAGACATGAATGCAGTCTGAGGTACTACATTTATTGTTCAAAATAGAATGGCAGCAAGCTGAAATTCCACATAAAGCAGAAATGTAACATTTATCTCTAAATCCTAACATGACAGGCTTAAGTACATGAACACAAACTACTGACTAATTCACATGGTACCTTCTGAAAAATACTTTCCAATCAAAATTCTTATTTTTAAACTGACAGCAGAATAATGTGTTCGTCATTCAGAACCTATTAATGCTGTTACAGCTCTGCATATTTTCATAGACTGTTCTGCTTTCCCACAATCTCATGTTTACAGTAATTTTCTTTACACAAACAATGCTGTATTTATTACTGGACTTGTAGCAAACCAATGAAACTCTATAAAGCCATATTGTTTTTGTTTCTACCTGTTTCTTTTAGGCAAGCAGTATTTCACAGTATTATTTTGTTCTAGAAGAAAAAAAAACTATGTGTTTCATTCACACTTGCAATATACAGCTGCTGTACCTGTGTCTCACAGAATATGGTTTCTGGTCTAGCTTACCCAGCAATAATTTTGAAATACAAAAATTTATTTTGGAAGTTGTTCTGAAACTTATATTTTAGCATGTTTCCTTCTAAACACAGCATCAGGTGTTAGATGAGCCAGCTATGGCTTTGGTATGTTATTTTCAAAAAATGGACATGTTGACTTGTTCAGTGAAAGAGTGTTTAAATCATGTTGTCTAGTATTCTATGTACTACTGCACAGTCTGAAAGGAAATCCAGTGGAGATGGCAGCAGATAATCCCATACCAATCTCATTTTTTTCAATTTTTGAGTAAAAATGTTATATGGTTCCAAATGTGAAACAAAGCAAATTTGCTTTATCTTTCATTTGACAAGCAGCACAGCTACATGACATACAAAAGTCTCTTTGTACAAGGTAATTTGCTCAGAATCAGGACATTTTAGATCCAGAAATTTGATGTATTTATGATTGTGAGATATATGTTTGAGAAAGCTAATAAGGTAGCATGTGCCTTATTTTGCATGTTGCATGGGGTAATCCCTCAATGTATATATAGTATGTTAGATTTAGGCTGCAGATAGAAACTGAGAGAGAGAGAGAGAGAGAGAGAGAGAGAGAGAGAGAAATAAAATACTACATGGCAAGACAAAATGTATTAGAGCTATGGTGTGCTAAAATCTGTCATGTTTGCGGTTTGTTTTCATAAGAGGATGTAGTTCCATGAAAGTGTTATGTTAATGTTTGCGATACTAAATTAACAAACTGACACAATGACTGTTGAATTTGGTAAGGCTCATAATTTTTATTAAAAGAAAAAATCATATGCAATTATATTAAAAGATCAGGTGAGAGGTAGATTGCTGCATAAAGTAGATTTATCATGAAATAAAGTGACATGTCATCTAGAAGTAGTGAAACTGCTGCAGTGGAATTAAAAGACCTTATTGAGGAATTCAAGGTACGTAAATTTGCCTGTGACATTTAGGAACACACAAACATATGAACAACAATAGTCAAGGGATTCCTGGGGCCATAAAATGTCTAGCCATATATACCTTCAAGTAGAAAAAAACTTAAAAGTTCTTGCCACCAATTACGAGTACTTAACTCACTGACACCTTTAGTACCTTTTTTTGCATACTTCCAGTTAGCACCCCTTGCTCCTTATGGCATCCTGATCTTTTTTGGATCTGGCATACTTAACTAAGTGACGTATCAGTTAATAATAGGAAATATTAGAAGGGGCAAGTATTTATTAACAAAATGACACTAAGACTGTTAACTTAAGATGCTTTGCAGTGGAGAAATTGATCACTGTTTGCCATTTATTATTCATATTTTCATATTTATTATCATACTTTCATAAGTGAGAGACCTACATGCTGTTGAAGGGTGTAGTATGATATGCTATGGTGAGAGACAGTAAAATTCATTGTCAATGTCCATTTATATCATACTGTACTTGAGATATTGCTAGTTGTTTGTTGGCAGTTATGAAACTTAGCAATATTCCCATATGTGCTTAATATTTCAAAAAAATAAGTGACTTACAAACTGCTACATAGCATAAGGTAAAACCTTAGATGTTGTTAAAGAAAACTGTCTTTCTTATTTGCTCTTCAAGTTGAACATATTGGGAGATATTCAATGTTATTTATATTGCTAATTGTATAATTCAGCATATATTTTCATATTTCTGTAAATATCTAAATAGACATGCACCCAGAGAAGGATTTCTTGCTGTCACATGAAAACTTGTCTGGTTAACCAAAGTGTTCTGACAATATACATCTCTGTTAGACATTTTCGAAGACATGACAATTTGTAAATGTTTTGCAAAAAATATAATTCTGAGTTTGCGTAAATTAATATGTCATTATATTTATGGAAAGACTAGAAATGCACAGAGTATTATCATCACAAAGAGCACTTCTTAATGATAACATTTGCTATTTGTACAGTTTTAATAGCGTTTATTATTCACAAAATAATCCAATTTATTTATCTTATGCATTTAAAGATGATGTTTTTCAGAAAATACTCTGGAATACAATGATATTTGTGTGTGTGTGTGTGTGTGTGTGTGTGTGTGTGTGTGTGTGTGTGTGTGTGTGTGTGTGTGTGTGTGTGTGTCTACACTGCTGTAGGTGTGTCATTCCACACTATATAGACATTAATGAGTTAATAGTATCCACCTCCCAATTAAAGCAGGGTGAAACATAACCATGGTGTAAATTTATGTCATCTCATCATCAAGACTAACTGCAAAGGTGGGGTGGAGCGTAGATGGCCAACTAAGAATAGCGAATTTTGGGAGCTCCGTAAAATAGTATAATAATATAGGAAAATGTTATTATTTTCAAGTTTAAAATGTCAGAAATCTATAGATAAACTACTA
The DNA here is from genome assembly GCF_019279795.1 of Protopterus annectens. Classification (NCBI taxonomy): domain Eukaryota; kingdom Metazoa; phylum Chordata; order Ceratodontiformes; family Protopteridae; genus Protopterus; species Protopterus annectens. Next base: position 868,804,898 of record NC_056735.1, read on the forward strand.
AACTACATAAATATCAATTTTGGTGGAGATATACAAACATTTTCCTGTCAGGTAACTTGGAGATATATTGAGTCACTGAATATGAACTACTCAATGAATTCTCATCTAGATGCTGCTTTGAAAAAAAGAACTGCAATTGATGACATCTACCTTACAGGAACTACCTTTGAAGATGGATGGCTTTAAAAATGACTTAGAAAATCTCAAATTAAATTCTCAAAAACATACTAATACTCATAAGGAACTATTACAGCAACACCATACAAAAATAACAAATATAGAGACTTCTCTTAATGATATTGAAGGGAGACTCAAAGAGGAAGAATTCCAAAAAGAATTTCTGCTTAAACAGAATACATGACTGCTTAACAAAATAAATGACTTAGAAAACAGGGAAATGAGAAACAACATAAGGATCTTTGGTCTGCCTGAAAACACTGAAGGTGAAGACATTATTTCATTCTTAACAGCCTGGATTCCTGAATTTTTAGACTTGAAAGAGGGACTTTCATTTGGAATTGAAAGGGTGCATGGAGCATCGAGGAAACCTGCTTCTAACTCAACAAATACTCCACCTAGATCCATAGTTATAAAATTTATTTCATTTCTAGACAAGGAACTAATATTAAAATCTGCTTGGAGAAAATCACCCTTAAAATACAATCAAAGCCTGATAAGGTTTAACGATGATTATTCTTCCAGAATACTAGAATAAAGGACAAATTTTGGCCAATAATAAAACTGTTGAAACAAAACTACATTAAAGCACAGCTGGCCTTTCCAGCCAAGATAATACTTTTTGCCAATGAGATGAGAACCTTTAATGACTTAGAAGAAGCAACTATATTCATCAAAAACAACAACATAGTGTATATCCCAGAAGAAATGGAATGGATGGCCCCTACTCTTAAAAGAATAAAAGAAACAAATCCTTGGACTGATGCTAGAAAGAAGAAACGAAAAACTGATTCCAAGATAGCTGTCCCAAAAAATAACTCTCACAGCTACATCTCTCAACGTATCAACTGATATGGTACATCACTCGTCTTCTGTTTTTATTTAAAAAAATGAGGGTTTCTTAAACAACTGAGAAACAGTAATGATTTATTCAGAATGTTCAAAGAGTCCAATAATTCTTCACAAACAAAGGTAGGTGAAGATGGGTTACTATTTACATTATATATAAGCCAAACAAAGCAACATATAATATAAACATAGAAGTTTCTATTCCCCTACTTGAACTCAGTGAATACTTATCTTGTTCATTTTTCATTTTTTTTACTTATAATAATTTAAGTAATTAATTAACTAATTCAACTAGGTACCATTCATTAGAGTTCAGACTCAAATGTAACAAATTAGCATCATATATAATAGCAGTAACAGTAGAGTATTTTGAAAAAAATGCTGTCATGGAGACTAATGCCTTCTTCAGTTAAAGTATGATTTAGAAATGTCATGTATATCCTGGTTAAATAATAGTAGCAAGCTCTTAGTACACGTCATCATTATTCTGTCTAAATATAGTTAATATCAATTATGGCAGGTATCATAGTTATGAGTGCTGTTTGATCAATCCTGATATGGTGAGCATGGATGCAGCTGTGTATAGCACCTAGTACAAATGTCATTATTATTCTGTCTAAACATTTAATCTCAATTATGGCAGGTATCATAGCCTCAAGTGCTGTTTGATTAATCTTGATATGGTGTGCGTGGATGCAGCCATGTCTGGCAGCTAGTACAAATGTCATTATTATTCATCTAAACATAGTTAATATCGATTATGGCAGTTATCATAGCTTTGAGTGCTGTTTGATTAAGCCTGACATGGTGTGTGTTGATGCAGCTGTGTCTGGCAGCTGTTGTATGTTGCCATTTTCTTCTCTGGGAAGCTGTGGGTTGTGGCTTGTGATCCAGGTTTACCGATGCTTGTGTATTAGGAAGAGATAGTTGGTGTTTTAGCCTGGATCCAGGGGAAGGGGGTGGATAAAAAAGTGATTTTGGATATTTTGGAAGAAAATAGTTTGTTTATACATCTGCTGAGTGAGAGGTGGGAAGGCTAGAAGAATGTGTTATCTCTTGTTGTGGCGGGTTGTTGGGAGTTTTTTTTTTTTATCTGTTTGCTCTCCGTTCTTTTCCTGGCTGCTGCCTTGCTGAAAGCGAGGGAATTTGGGCTTGAAGTTGCAGTGAAGTGAAGCCTTGCTTCAGGTGCATCATGAGCCCCTGGTATGAAGTACACAGATACACTAACAGAAACAGATGCTCCCAGGTTGCTATGATAATGGAAACAGAGCGATGATAATGCTAAAATGCTTTGAGGAGCCTCCAAGATGATTGTCAGCAATGAAGTTTTTGGTTTAAAAAAAAAAAAAAAAAATATATATATATATATATAGATAGATAGATAGATAGATAGATACCGATAAACAGCACAAAAAGCACAGCCAGGATCAGTCAATAAATCCAATGTGCTGTTCAAATGCCAAATGTAACAATTCCCAGCTTGATGCTCTTAACATACAATGCTTCACTTGCTAACGTTCCAACCTCAGATGCACTTGTAGTACAAAGCAGGCCAATTATACACTTTCGCTCATTGTAAATATGTCCACACAGCAAACAGCTACACAGCAAACGATAAACAGCCTAAGTGTACTTTTATGCGCTTAAGTAAAACATCTAGAGCACAGCTTTGTAGCATTCAAGCATATCATATGCAGGATATTTTTCTGTTAATGCATGTACTCAAACCAAGCATTTAAAATAAGCCATTAATTTATTAAAACAGCAATAAAAACAATAAAAAGTGACAGAACATAGGATAAGCGCTTTCGGGTCACCACAACGACCCTTCCTCAGATCCTTATAACTGATGATACATCATTTCCTTCTTTTTAAAAATAAAAAGTTTACACCAATGAGACAGTCCATTAGATAGACACACCTACTTGAAACAAGTGTGTCATAAATGTTTCCTCAGTCTCACGTCTCCTCAGTCTCCGCCTTTTCAAGACGGGTTTCATAGGGAAGGCTGTATTAAGCCCTGGTTTCTGATACGCTCTTAATTTCCCAATCCAAAACATTTCTTCCTGTTCCAATTTAGTATTAATCTCACCCCCCCTTTTTGAGGCATACACAATTCTCAGAGCTCTAAACATAAATTTATGTCCCACATTATCTCTAATATGCTTCACAAGTGGATTTTTATAATCCTTTAACCTTATGTCACTAATGTGTTTAGACATTCTCTCCTTCATCTGTCTCACAGTTTTTCCAAAGTAAAAATTGCTGCATGATAAAAAAAAAAAATAATAATAATAATAAGCACAATTTTATATTTAAAATGTATTTTGGTCCAAACACATTAAGGACTTACATAAGAGTTTATTGTGAAAGACTAAAAGCACTTGGTCTTGTGCAGTACACTTTGCAGTGGTCTGGGAGGTGAGCTTGCTCGGAAGTGTTGGGCATATAGGGATACCTGATTCTAGGGGTGTTTGGGGTTGCCAGGAAGTGGTAGAGAGTAATCAGATTTCCTTCATGGAAATATCTGTGGGAATGGAAGGTGTGTTGAGTGGTTCACTGGCAGAGTGGCCACTGCATGGAACAGGCTGGTAAAATGTAACAAGACAAATATTGGTTTGGATATTTTAAGAACAGCCCGGAAACACACCACATGAACTAGTGAATGGTATTCTGGCAAAACTGGATGGGCATTGTTGCCCGTGCTTGAAGTACTGATATGTGTGTATGTAAGGATGGAAATATAGTTATAGCAAATAAGAAACTAGAAGGGTCTCATAATTTAAAGTCTATGGACTATATAAACATGCTTGGAAGGAGCTAATAATAAGAATAAGCATTACAGCTTGTCGTCTCTCAAATAACTAAGCAACAGCAAAAAAAAAACACAATTGTTATGTAATGAATGATTTTAGTAAATCTAGACATAAAATATATAATCGTCATATAAGATGAAGCAGTCTGCCGAATTTAGATATTAAAGACAGGTTTTAATAACATGGGCTTATGTATAATAGCACTACTGTCTTAACTTGTCATAAATGCATACACTACATTGAACATCATGGGGAAGCATGATGATTTTCTTATATAAGTAAATATGCATAACAAGTCATGTAATTGCTTTAACTTGAATTTTGGTTTTTGTAACCCATCTTGACCATATATAATATTTAAGCAGTAAACAAGGTAACTAATGCTTTATACATGACATCAAACTGACAAAGTTGATGAAGAGAAACAATGGAAGCCTGAACTCGAAATGCCACAGAATATAACAATCATATTCTGAACAAATAGCATTAAATTGACAATAGACACTCCGGTTAATAACATGGGCTTATGTATAATAACACTGTTTTAACTTGTCATAAATTATATACACTATATTGAACATCAAGGGGAAGCATGATGATTTTCTCATATAAGTAAATGTGCATAACAAGTCATATAATTACTTTAACTTGAATTGTGGTTTTGTAACCCATCTAGACCATACATAATACTTAAGCTGTTACCAAGGTAAGTTAACTAATGTTTTATACATGATATTAAACTAAGTTGTTCAAGTGAAACAATAGAAGCCTGAACTAGGAATGTCACAGAATGTAACAATCACATTCTGAACAAATAGTATTAAATTGACAATAATCACTCTATTTAACCTTTGCTGTTTATACAAAATGGAATGTTGCCATTTAAATCTAAAAACTTTCAGTATGAGCCATAAAATAGCAATTTATAAATATGGAAAGGGAATTTATAATCATTAATCACAACAAGTGATTTTTTTTGTTTTTAACCTATACTTTCACTCATTTTATGATAGGAAATGACAGATATGAAAATCCTTATGTACAGGAAATGGGGGGAAGAGGGATGCACTGATAATTAAAATGCACTAATTTTCATCAATGTTCCCATAAAACAAACATGATGCTTTAAGTAAGTTAGCAACAAACAAAGTGATGACTTAAATGCTGGCAAGCAATGAAATATAACTTCTGATATATCTAGTAAAATACATTGTATTATAAGCATTAGGTATAAATATTATTAAGTAATACATTTTGAAAGACTTCATCAATAAGGATGAATATGTTAAATAACTGCTTGCTATAATCTTTTACTGAGGTTTTATATATGATACATCCTACTTTACTATGATTAAATTGCTTGTCATCTATCTTTTATGTAAATATTAATTGCTTATACAATAAGTAGACATTTATATTGTATTAAAATTCTATCTAATCTACAATAGTCCTATATCTGTTCAAAATAATATAAATATTGCTTATTCCTATTACAAATATTCTCCATATGATAATTCAATTTATGGAGCTCAGATGTTCTGGATTGTCAAGGTATGAGTGATAATCTGATAGACTTAGGTTTATCTATCAGATTAGGAATGATTTTCATTCCATGGCTAGTGAAGATCTTAGTTTTAACATTTATTAGTTTAAATTTATTTCACAAAAAACATTTTTAGTATGCTTGACCAAACCATTACTTTATTGGTAAACACTCAAAGTATTAAACTGATAATTTTCTTTAAAAGCTCAAACATATACTTTATAGTTATCAGAGGAAAATGTTTAATAGTCACAATAAAACAAAAAATACATAGTCTAAATAACCTAAGATGGATTTAATTTTATTATCTTTAAATACCAATAGCTTACGGAATGCCACGGTGGTACAGCGGTAGCATTGTTACCTCACAGCAAGAGGTTCTCCCATTCAATTCTCAGCTGGACTTGGGAGTGCCTTCTGTGTGGAGTCTGCATGTCCTCCCCGCGGTTGGGTAGCATTCGAAAGACATGCGTGCATAAATGGGCATGCCTTCTTTGAAGGTTGAGCATTGAGCTGGCACCTCAGCATTTCGTAAAAATCTACTGTCAATCATTAGTGGACCGGAGTTCAGCTGTGGTGACCCTTTACCGGGAAAAGCCAAAAGACAAACAACAACATCTTTTAATACCAATAGCTTAAACAATCCTAGCAAGAGATCAAATCTACTGAAATGTTTAAAATTGAACAAAGCACAAATTGTCTTCCTTCAAGAAACTCATTTCAAAACAAATGACAATTACAGATGGAATCCTAAGGAATATATGATATTGGCGCAATCCACTTATAAGACAAAGACAAAAGGGGTAACAGTTTTATGGAAAACAAATGTGATTAACCCAGAAATCATTTATAAGTATGAATATAAAGAAGGCCTTATGACATTAGTAACAGTTAAATTTAATAACAGAATATGGACTCTAGCCAATCTATACTGGTTCCCAGGCATTGGAACAAGAAATGTTAAAAAACACTTGGATTTCATTTTCAATAATTATAAAGGCAACTTAATATTAGGAAGAGATTTTAACTGTATATTTGATATTTCTGAAACTACAAATGAAAGACCGCTGCATACATCTGCTGTAACAAAAGCTTTACACAAGTGGGTAGAATCATTTCATCTTGTAGATTCTTTCAAATTTAAAGAAGATAAATCTTTGTTGTTTTCCCATCAAGATCACAGATTTGGTACCCAAACTAGAACAGATAAAATATTTGCTGCCCATGACTTACACTCTAAAATCATTAATTTCTCAATCACTCCCTGACCCTTTTCAGACCACAATTCATTGATACTAAAACTTCAAAATGGGTACAAACAATTAACCTTTAACTCCAGAATTCCAGCATATATAACTAAAATTAAAGAGTACAAACCCTGGTTATTATCTGAATTACAGTTCTTCTTAGATATTAATTACACCACAGAGATAAATAAAATAATGATATGGGACTCATTAATAGCTTACATATATGGTAAAACCATAACTTGGTATAAAAAAATCAGAGACTATGATTCTGAATTATTAGATCTACAATCCAAACTTTTGTCAGTAAAAGCTGAAAAAAAATCTAAATCATTTGGAAATGAAAAAGAAAGTAGAATTATTAAATAATAAATACAACACATAAAACTAGTTTAGCTTTATAAAAACTAAAAATGAATACCTTGGCCACTTCTCCCAAATATCTACATAATTTATCCACAAGAATCAAAATACAATCAAAAGCTAATAACATTAAAAGTACCTTCCATGAAAAGAAAGGGAAAAATGTATTGGACATAGGTGACATTCTTGATGCCTATAGAACTCACTATATGGAACATTTCCAAAAAGAAAATATACATATTTGTCAATTAAATCTAGATGAAAAATGTTCTAATATAAAAAATACCAGAAAATTTAAAACTAGATCTGCAAGCACTCATATCCTACAAAGAAATTACATATACAATAAAAGAGGGTAAACATAATAAAGCTCCAGGTATAGCTTGCATAATTATGGAAATATATAAACTTTTTCCTTCAAAGATAATATCCTCTGCCATAAAACTCTATTAGATATTCAGTCACAAGTTTTAATACCACCCTCTTGGAGATATTCCTTAATCACACCAATCCTAAAGGAAAACAAACCTCCGAATCTCTGTACCTTGTATAAACCTATATCATTATTAAATAATGACTATAAGATATTTATAACAATATTAACTAACAGAATGAAAATACCAGTATCCAAAACAATAAATAATGATCAAACTGGATTTATATATCATAGAAACACACATGACAACATTAAAATGATATTTTTTCTTATAGATTATGTTAATAAAGAGAATGAACACTCATAATTGGCTTAGATATAGAGAAAGCCTTTGATTCCCTATATTTGGAGTATTTATTCAAAATCCTAATGCTATTTGAATTTCCTGCATCCTTTGATAATCTCCTAAAGAATATATATACAAATAATTTAGCGTATGTCAAGTTAGGTCCTTTTATCTCTGAATCTATACATATAACAAAAGGTACTAAACAAGGATGTCCTATGTCACCAATCCTATTTTCTCTGGCTATTAAAATATTGGCAGATTCAATTCATAACAATATAAAAAAAATCAAAGGAATAGATGTTTATGAACAATACAATTCTAAAGTAATGCTATTTGCTGATGACATATTACTAACATTATCTAATACAAAAGAGACATTAGAAGAATTAGATGTATTGACAAATTTCACATGACTTCAGGACTCCATTTCAATTAATCAAAATCAATTTTTTTTTTTTAAATAAAAAAAAGAACTGCAGACTAAAGGGAATCACATCATAGGGAAACAGGAATCTACCTTAAAATATCTAGGAATTGAGTTATGCAAGGATAATAATTAATTAGTCTCAAAAAAACTACAATAATATCATCAGCACAATTAAAATCTCTGTGGAAAAATGGAACAAAATAATATTAACATTTGAAGATAGACTACAGTTAATAAAAATGGTTCTACTGCCCAAGATCCTATATATAGCCTTGGCAATACAACTGTTACCAGAAAGGAATATACTTAAAGAAATAAATTCATGCTTAATAACATTTCTATGGTTTTCCAAAAGAAACAGAATAGCTTTAATACATCATATCAGACCATGGAAACAGAGAGGATTACATTTTCCTGATGTCAAAACATATATAAAAGCATCAATATCTAAAACAATCTCAGGTTGGATAAGTTCAAATTACTCTGCAAATTGGAAAGAATTACTAATTGTAATCTCAATAAATCCAAAAAATAAAAAATATAAAAATTGCACTCAGTAGGATAAATGCCTCTTTGTTGAAAGGAAATACAATAATCACTCCAAACATTAAAACAACGGCAAGGCAAACAGACAGCCACAACAAAAATTTTATTGCACAATAAATTTGGTAAGCGCTTTTACTATATAGCTTCCCCAGATTTACAAATTGATTGCTTAATTGGAGAATTCTCCTTTAATGGAAGTGTAATTTTTTTTAATTTACATTTTAATTGTTTAATTGAGTGTATTATAAAAAGGGATTGTTTTATTTGGTGTGTATCCTCTTTGAAGGCATTTCAACTGAGATGTCAGTAAGAGAGAGAATAAAGATTTCTACTTTTATTGGTGATCACTGGTTTATGTTTTTTTGTTATTTTATTCTTCTGTTTTGTTGTTTTAAACTTTAAAAGTAAACAAAGTCTGGTGTTTAAACTTGATTCCTGGGTATGGTGTAATATAATGTTTACTATAATTTATGCATTGTCGAGACTGTGAGAACAAAGTAAAGCCTTTTCTTGTGCAAATTACATATTTGTTCAGGTCATCTGGTATCATTAGTGGGTCAGAAATCACTTCCTTAGAAAATATGAATGAGAAATACACAAGTAGTTGGAAACTCAAGCAAAAATAATACTAGATGATTTGGCTTTTTCAGAAGCTAACAATGCTGAAAATGATTCAGTATGTGCATTAAAAAGAGACAGTTTACTTTGTAACTAATACAATTCATTTGGTGGTATGGTCAGCTTGATAAGAGTTCATCAAAGTCATATAGTGCCTGATATTTTACCAGTTGTGCATGCCGCAAGGAAATTTTCAGTAGCAACCAGAGGTAGTTTCTCAGAATGGAGGGCATGATGTGACTAAGAAAGAAATAGAGGTATAATAACTGAGTAAATAGTATGGTTACAGTGGTGCTACCAGTCAAGATTCATATACTTATAGACCTTTATAACATTAATAAAGATAAAGCTGAAACATCTGCTTAATAGAAGAGTGCCAAATGCAGACTACTTTTCAATACTCAAAGCTAACCACAGATTCTGACAAACTAAACCTGACAATGTAAGTTCCAAGTTGTACATGCTTAATGTGCCTAGATTTCTGAGATTTACATTTTGATATGTGGTATGCACCTGACGTGCTTCAAAAACTGTTATACAGAGGGTTGAAATGAACTGAAGAGATTGCTAATACTGATTTCCTGGTTTGGTGCATAACCAGAAAGAGTGCAACAGATTACCGATTCAACTACTGGAGTGAAAAAGTGTAACCTCAAGTTGAATAATGGTAAGTTTGAATTCAGAGTTAAAGAACTGACAGGAGTGAGTTATATACCGCTCAACCTGCAAACACTGAAAATAGGTACAAAGATCCTGGAAAGGTTGGTACATCCAATCAAATATCTGGATGACTAATTAGCATAAATCTGAATACAGAATCACATATAACTCTAATCACTTCCATTAGGATTGTGGGATACAACTCAGAAACACAAGTTTAAAAAACTAAGAATGATAAAAATATGCAAAACTATAAGCACATTGTCAAAGACTCGTAAAAACTATAGGTTTTAATGAATGGTGCTGCAAAACTCTAAAGTCATTTATATTTGCTTTTGAAAAAGATAAACATATCACATGGGTCTGCATTCTTTAAATTATTGGTGTCAGCAGTATTTTGGTCATGTCTGGTTTTGTACTTAACACCTTCAATATTTTGTTTAACAGGGTGAGGGAGAGAGGCTAGAGGATTCAGAAAATGTGTGAAGGGTAACTCAATCCTATAAATAGGTACAGTATGTCCATCTAAAATTGGTATAGTTGAGAGGTCTGATGATGGTATAATTCTAAGGGATTTAAAACAGGTTTTGTCAAATCTGCAATACAGATCCCCCCACTGAAGACAAAAAAGCACTTGAAACATTTCTGGGAATGACATAATATAATTCAAAGTTTATTCTGAATATGTCAGTAGTGCTATTAAAATACTTTGGAACAAAACGTGGAATGCTTCTGGAGTGAAGTGCAAATAAATCATTTTAAATGTTTCATGCATTTAGTGATGAGTACTCATACTGGACTTTTAAGATGCAAACTGCCAGTCACAGTGCAATATTATAATATCATAAAATGTTTCAGTAATATATTTTGTGAAAGAACTGCAATTAGACAGTGACCATGAGCTATCGCCTAGATTTCAAAGAATACTGTTATAGAAATTTAAAAAACAGAGTGAGTTACAAGCCAAAAAATCAGATGTATATAGATGCTATGCCAAGTCATCATTCATACTTTTCAAAACAGCAAGAAGATCTACTTGGAGAAGAGCTCAAGTGACTCGTCATAGCACTTACCACATAAAACATATAAATTGCATAAATGTTGACAAGAATGCACAGGTCTTCTTTAGGCAGAATCTAGTGTAAAGAAAGATCCTTTGATGTATTGCTTTGGTCAGGAGTATCTATATAAACTGTGTGTGTGTGTGGTGTAAATGTGTGTGTGTGTGTGTGTGTGTGTGTGTGTGTGTGTGTGTGTGTGTGTGTGTGTGTGTGTGTGTGTGTGTGTGTGTGTGTAATGGTAAGGTCAAGATTGATGAACCATGGCGGTAAGGAAGTTTGCCCACAAAGCTAAGGAGTTTCACAGTTGATGTACAGTAACTAAAGATGCAGGTGTATGGGACTACAGTCCCCAACTGGGAGATGTAGATCTGCTTCCCTTATTGAAAAATATAAATATGCTTGGAACAGTTTGTTTTCATTTTTTTGGCTACCAGGGTACTTTTTGTGAAATTGGGAGCAGTATACCTTGTATTTGTTTTTTATTCTGACTAATTAGTAAACAATCAAAAATGAGCTCCAAAACTATGACAAAGTGCCATTTTCTTATCTAACTAAAAATGCAAATTGAAATAATAAAGTATTCCAGCATGCTCGAGGATGAGAAATGATGTGCCTTATGTGCAACTAAGCTCCATTTCCCTGATCCTGGAGTTAGTCTGTTAGTGGCTGCAAAGTGGATCAATCCATCCTTGATGAGCTAAAATGCATCAAAATGCAGGAAACCTGAGTGGAGATGAAACTACAGCCTGTGGAAGAGACTTAAGGTGCAAAGGGAGAGAGTAGAAAGAGAGAGAAACTGAAGCTGCACAGGAGGAAAGGAGCCATTAGAAAGAGATGCAGGGAGTGGGAAGGCATAACTGCATGAAAGAGAACTTGTAATCCTTTGTCAAAGTCACATGACTATCAGGAGTAAACTCTGGCCCTTAAAGCTAAAGTCAGTAAATTATTTCCTCAGTTTAAGAAAGAAAGATAGTCACTTTGGTAGTTTTACTTGGTCATGTGAACATGTGTGAAGTCAGCACCAAACTGACAGTGGCAACTGATGATAGTTCAATTTCTCTTCTTTTGAGTAAAGCAATATATCACTTTTCAGGAATGTCAGACTTTGATTGTACTACCTGAAATTAAATATATATATATATATTTTTTTGAATGTTTTAAGTTTATGACTGAAGCTTACAAAATGTTTAGAGAATATTGGAGAAATACAGAAGACAGTTTCAGTGGTTTCTTTGCAGAACTAAGAAGTGTGAAATGTTGAGAGACCTTACTGAAACAGACCCTAAGGATACAGGACTCTAGTTAACAGACTGGGAGTATAACACTTTTGAGGAATGGACAACAAGGAGTACCACTATCTGGCTAGGAGGGTGCAACTACACTAGAGGGGTTTACCTATCACTACACATTAATATGTAATGGAACCTTTTGGGTGTGGTCTAAACTGCCACAGCAGTTTTATCAGATAAAGGTGGAAGCAATTGGTTCCAGTGCATGCCAAAGATGGTTGTTAGATGTTTCTAGTATAACCAGTTTGGGCATGTATTGCTACAGATGTTCAGAGTGACAGGCTAGGGAACAAAAGCCATGTGATGGAGCTTGCAGAGGTAGCAGCATGTTAGTAGTGGTTGTCACAAGAGCTTCTACCCCATTCTAGTAGAGGGCAAATAAACCATTGCAAAAATGGATACATCATCAGGCATAACAATGGTTATGTCTGCAAAAGGAGCATTACTTTCTATGGCAGCCCACTTATAAGAATGACACCTTTTCAAGTAGTTTAAGCCAGAGATCACTTGGACTAGGAAGACAGCAGGAAGACAAGAAGGTTGTACTGGTTGATAATATCCAGGAAGATGTTCAAATAGATAAAGACTTTGATAACTCAGTACCTTGTGTGTATGCACTTACCTTCAGCCAAGCATAAGGGCAATTTCATGGGGAAGACTACTAGGGAAGACTCAGCCAGTGCCTACACTGTCAATAGAAGCTGTCAGTGTGGCTATTGCAAGTGGTAATGAGCTAGATCAGGGGTCCCTCAAATGACCCCTCGTGCTGTATGAGGACTAGCAAATTCAGGCAAGGGTCACAACCTCAAAAACAAAAAGAAATGCAGGCAGTGTATATGGAAAACGAGTGCATTCATATCGGTCATCTATAACTATGCTGGTATGAGGGCTGCTTGAGGTCAGAGAGCCTTGAGGTTAAGATTCCTGGGCTAGATAGCGGAAGCAAGCTTTAAGCTGAACCACAGCTTTCGAAAGGTACTTCAGAGCAAAAGAGCATTGGAGGCAAAAAGTATGAATATGAGACACAGTTATTAAAAATACTGTTTTTAGGAGAATGTCAAAGAAAGAGCTAAGAGAGGTGTACCTCTCAGATCTTAACTTACATGCCTCTGAGGGAGTTATTTAAGGTGCCTGCTAATTCATGAGGGTAGAGAGTTTATATACAGGAAAAAGAAATTATTGTACAGAGAATGGAATCCTGAAGGAGTGCTAGAGGGAAAGGTGTTACAGACGTTTCAAGGGTCTATGTTTCTTTTTCAGGCCATCTATTTGGAGTATACAGGAAAGAGGAGTATGTAATTTTTCTGGCTGTATATTTCAAAAGACAGGCAAGAGTACTGCAAGACATGTGAGTTAGGTTGAAAGGTCGGTCAGGCAGGAGACAAAGCTAGTGCTTCTTTGGTGATATTGGCTGTTTTTTGAGGCACCACTCCAAAGCAAGGCCATGAATGAATTTCAGTTCCGTAAATCACAGAGATACAAGGTTTTTTTTTGTTTTTTTGGTGGGTGGATATGATACTAGATTCCCTGAGGTAGTTGTTTTGTCATCTGTTGAGTCTGAAAAGTACTATGTATTCTATTAAAAATTGTCAGCCATGTGAATTCTCTCCAGGAAATACTGATGGGCAGAAATAATATCTTGCTAAGACTATCTACTTATTTATGGAAGTTCAGTGAAATAAGTCAGTTATAAAATAGTTCTACCAAATGGTTTTAACTGATTTTAAAACCATGCTGGCAGCATTTAAATCAGGAGTGGGACATGTACAATAAACCCATATATTGCACTCCAGATAGCCATCTGTCTCTCAGATAGGACCCAGGAAGTTAGGATAGGGAAGACCGCCTCCACAAAGAGGCTGGTCACTTGTGAAGGCCCACATGGCTCTGTTTTGGGTTTGCTCTTTTTAGGAATCCACTTCTTAGAAGTCAAGGCCAATGTGTAGGTCCTGTGGCTGAACAAGTTTGAAAGTGACTGCAGACTAGGAGCAGTCATAGAATCCCCCAAGACACTGACATCCTACAGGAAGGACAAACACAGACAAATGACTAGGGCTAAAGCCATGGCTTAAAACTCAAGTCAAAGGAATGTATAATAGTACCCTTTAGCCTCCTTAGGAAATCACCTCATTGATAGTACACCCATAAGAGTAAAACCAGTAGACAGGGAGTTGGGTATGCATGTAGATAGTAACCTGGCTTTCAACCAACATATGCCTAAGATAGTAAGGAAATATTTCTGTGTTTCTCAACTTACAAGCAAGGGCATGCAATCTAGGTCCAAGGAAGTAATCTTTCCACTGCATTTTTCCCTCATCAGGCCCATCATTAAGTTCAATGCCCCTTTTGGTATGTGTCTGGCCAGGCACATGCAACAATGGGAATATCAACACAGGTTCCTCGCAGAAAGAATCCAGGGAGTAAATGGCATGTCCAATGCAGTTTGCCTCAAAGCCCAATCTCTATACTCTGTTTTCTTCAGACTGTTGAGAGGTGATCTATGCCTACCATACAAGACATCCTTGGATCCTACTCTGATGGGTCTTTTGCATGTCCACAAAATGAATAGCATCATTACTCAATCTATAGATTTAAACTTTACTTGCATCATAAATTGGACATGTTGGAGGGACAGGTATATGTGTCAGAGAATTCCCCTTCACTGGAGCAGGTTTCCCACCTTGTGAAGCAGAGCTCTTCTTAAATCTGTATCAGTGTACGGGAAATTGGAAATGCACTTCAGGTCAAGTGCCTATGTTTCTAATGAACAGAGGCAGTCTGCAAATCATTCCCTAGCTTACACATACCCCTTAAAGTAACCTCTAAGCCAAATAAACTTGCAGGATACAACTGGGATGCTTCACTAGGCTTATAAAGACCCCATTGGTCATTAGCTTAGTATACATCTTTGAACCTATAAACCTGTCCATCTCCTTTTTTATATATGGAGAGGTACCCCAAGTAATCCACAGTATTCTTACAATTTTAGCCACAAGGTAAGGGTTCCCTAAACCTAATAGTTTAGATGTTGAATATGATTCTCTAAAGGAGTCTGTTGTGGAGTATGTGCTCAATTACAGTACCAAACTTAAGGGGTTCATGAGGTTGGAGGTAGAATGCCTAGCCAAGCAAAAGTTTCTGTATGACTACACAGCAAGAACCCAGAGTGTGCTGTCAGACAAAAAGTAATTGTGCCTGATCCTCTTTGCTGTTCTGCTCATTGGCATTTGCTCTGACAAGCTATACACTTTTAACTTTCCAAAAGCTGGTACTTGCCTCTTTGCAACCTAAAGGTTATAGTCATATCATAGTACTGCTCAGCTCTAAAACTACAACATATTTCTTTATTTATCAGGAAAGTCCAACTAGGGTTGATCCCACTTTCAATGGAGGCCCAGTGGGAGAGAAGCTCCATACACAATATAGATATAAAATACAGAAAACATTACATTTACTTACATAAAGTGAACAGGAATTGTATGTTGCCCCAGGGCTGAAAAGCTCCACAGTTAACAGAGATACAAAATACAAAAAACATTTATTTTTTCATACATAGAGTAAACACTGTAAGATTTTTACATTGTAAATCAGATTTATATGTACATTTGAATATTGTATGTACAGTTCAAAATGTACATTTGAATGTCAAGCACTGTATGTACAGAATCAAATATGTTAATTTTTTTAGAAGGAGAGATCTATGCTTAGAATTACAGTAGAGATATGTTAAAGTTTGAAGTAATTTAACAATTGTAAAATCAGAGATTTACAGTAGCAAAGTAAGTAGGTCAAAGTTTGTAGAGGAGTTGTAATTTTGAATGGCAGTATAACAGTTTTATAATGTATATTAATTAAGCAATAATCCATGATTGTGGACAGCACAGAAATACAAGGAAAATCAAGTATGTTTCTCTTTCTTTAATTTGGAAGAATGTATCTGATTTTTTTCATATTTTGCTCCGTCCCCCAGTATATGCTAATAGAAAGTCTGGCCTCTCAATGACACTTTAGTGGCTGGACATTTTTCTGTTGGCACATGCTCAATTTACAATGGGCAAACTGATTGGGATGTCCAATCCGTTTGCTCATTTTTTAATAACAAATGAGCCATTGTTTTATAATATGCAGTGAACACGAGGCAGAAGATACCGAAACAGAGATGTTAAATGACATGGGGATAGAAGGAGGGAGAATTGGTGGAAGTATATGAGTTACAAAACAGGAAGTTAGCTTTTTGTGAGAGGGGAAGTGTGTTTATGAGTAGTATCTGCATGTTGTCCAAGAGCAGTGCAGGAGCACAGCCAGTTGTCTAATAAGTGTTTTTCGGTAATGCTTTTGAAACAATTTAGTTTGTCTCTTTGTCTTAGTTTTAAGGGGATGCAGTTCCACACTTTGTAACATGAAATAATATAATGAGCCATCTGCAGAGTTATTTAATTTTGTAACAGAAAGTGCTTTTTTTGCTGAATCTGAGTGTTCTGGTAATACAGTAAGGTTTCATTGTACCTTCTGGGGTTGGACATTTTCACGACAGTATATTAGTTTGTAGGCTATAGCGAGCTGTCACTAATTAACGCAGTGTCAAAGTTCAAGCCGGTTAATATTTTTTGGGGCATGCAGTGATGAGTCTTTTGAGGGTATTTGCAGGAAATTTGGCAAATCTTTTGTAGGACATTTATAGCTTGCTTTGTATGATGGAGTTAATATTAGTAAAGATGGGTAATGCATAAATTAGTAATGGGAGTAGGTATGGTTTTACTATTGATTTTCTGGAGTAGTCAGTGAGAAAATGTTTTTCGCTACAGAGGGAGCATAGTTCCCAGTATTTTTTTTTTTTATGATTGGAGGAGGAGGTGACCATATTTGATACTATAATCAATTAATATTCTGAGGAGTGTTGTTTGAAAAACGTTTTATTTTTGTGTTATTAGATGATTGAATGTGGAGAGAATGTTTTTATTCTAGGAAGTTTTTAGGGGAAAATAGCATAAAATTTGTCTTTTTGGGGTTTACAAGGAGGTCCACATTATTTAGCCAGGATTCAGTAGAAAAAAAGGTATATAGGGGTAGTTTTTCAGGGAGGTTAGTGTTTGAGCAGAACAGATGAGTGTAGCATCATCTGAATATTATACCATGGTTGCTTATTTGGAAATGGAGCGTAGATTATTAATAAAGATATTACAGAGTAGGGACCCTAGAATTGATCCCTGGGAGATGCGGATTGCAACTGTTAGGAAATCAGTGCAGTCTTTCTGCCATTTAATGGCTTGGTTTCATGTTAGATAGGTAGCTGATAAATTTTTAGTTTATTTAAATAGTGCAACCTACAATGCATAAAACTATGGTACATAGGTACAAAAAAGTTTACAGGCCAATGAGTACATTATTCTGCAAAACTGAATAGTGGATTATTGTATAAAATAGGACCTTTGTCGATGGCCATTTTATGATTATCAGCCTTGTCTTGTCTAATCTCATGGATATAGTATGGTAACATATAAAGTGTCTGAGTTTTCTAACTATAAACATATGTAACACTAACAAATGACTCTTCTCCACAATTGGTAAGGCTGCAATTGTCCTAACATCATAAATGTTGAAGAGTTGTAGTTATACCCTCTCATCCAGGACTCTGCATTTGCTCCATCAAGATAGTTCTGAGGTAAGGCAGGCTGCTTAAATGACAGGTGGAGTGGTCATTATGTACAACTAGAACTTGGGTGTCTCTCTTAGACAGCCAAATGCTAATTTCAAGAAAAATAGACTGTTAAATTACAACTGATAGAATCAAGTGGTTATAGCTATTTCTATTTCTACTGACTCCCCTAAGGACACTTTGAATGATACTGCATCATCCTTTCTTAGAGAATAAGCTCCTTACTGTAATTCTAAGACTTGTAAATCAAAACACCAGGATTAAAAAAAAAAACATGGCAAAACTACAGAACAGTGGAGCTCAAGAAATACTGTTCTCTTTAAAGTTGCTTTTTGGCTTCACCCCATATGTTAGTGGTCGTAACCTCACTCAGCAACAACTTATACTATTTCCAAGATCAATGTATCTTGTAGAAATCTAAACACTCTAAGGCACATGATCTCAGACTTAATGTGTGTTAAGTTCCCATTTTCAAAAATTCAGTCTCACTGTTCCAGGACTTGCACCTGTGTCTTGAAATGTAATATTCTACATAAAAGTAAAAAAGTGATGTTAAGAATCTTGAGGGATATTAATAAAGACTGGTCAGTAGCACCTGGTATGTATAGTAACTTCAGGCATATTTGTATGGATTATCGTAAATTAATTTAATAAACAGAACAAAAAGTTTTTCTCACAGTACTGTTCAGCATACATGAATGATAGCTAATGCCATTAGCAGCCATTTTCCAGTTTTCTTCTGTTGATCACTATAAAAGTGATAAAATAAAGCATTGCTTCTACTCAAAACATGCAAAAAAAACCTTTGGTGTTACTACTTTCTACAGTGCAGTAAAGCAAAGTGATCAGTATCACCTTTACTTTCATAATCGTGAAGAAGTCATGGAGTGAGTTAATATTATTTTCCTCTGTATATTAGTCACCATGGCTAAACTTACGTGCACAAGAATAAACAGTGAACCTACAACATGGTTTACAAAATTATTAAGGAATTAATTTCATAGACAAACAAAAGATGGAAATTATTCTACTTAGACAAGTCTGACAAGAATTCCTCAAAATTTAGAGAACTTTAAACCAATATAAAATCTTTATTAATGGACAGTGGTAAATCATGCTTCCACAAGCAGCAAACTGTTTAGAGTAAGAATCCAAAACCATTCTGGTAAAGTGTTGACAAACTACTAAAACTAAACAGGGAACAATTAACTAATCTATCACCTCACAAAAGTTCCAAATGAGTTTTGTTATTACAGTATTTAACCATCGCCTGTCTTGTCCCCAATGAGCAGGACAATTTCTATCACTTGAGTGTTGGTATCTCAGAAGTTCTAGTCTTCACCATATATTGCAGCCAGATAAAGGCCATGGACAAACATGTAACATAGGTTCATAGGTTAGTACTAAGCTAACTGCCCTTGCGAGCCATTTTAAGCCTAGCCAGTTATCCCTTGTGAGACTCAAACCCTGCACTTTGTGTTTGAAAGGCAAACACCTTAACCATTAGGCCACCCTCCCAACCCCTTACTTACTTACTGTCTAAAACTCTCTTTTGATGAAACTGTACTTCTAAGTTTTAATTTTTATGAGCATATCCATTCAAGAGTGCTATGCCTGTCTCAGTAGAAAACTGCCTTTGTCATTGCTATACAAAGCTAAAACAGAGCATGTCTATAAAATGTTCTGTCCCATTGCAGTTCTATCATCATTATCCAAGATCCTAGAAAATGTATTCATGGCCAGATCCTTCATTACTTAAACATGATATTCCTTCAACAACACACCATGGCTTTCATCCCTGCCATAGTAAAGAAACATTTTATTTAATATTTACCTACTGCATATGTGAAAAATATCAGAATTACAGAAATGAAATAATATCTCTCACTTTATTGAAAGAATTTGACAAAATCAACTGCACTGTCTTTCTACAGTGGATGGTATTCGCAGTCCAGGGATTCACATTTTTGGAGTGGCGATCCGTGAAGAGTGGTGCTGTGTGGATATGTAAATACTGGACTGTCAACATGCATATGAAGATGTGAAAGAGTTGCTGTAAGCATGCCGCTATCACAAAAGTGTAACATACTTAACACATAAGTGATAGGGGACAGCTACAATGCTGTTAAGGGACTTTCCATTTATATGTTTGAGTTTGATTAATAGACATAAATCTATAATGACCTCATTTGTAAACTAAGCATGTAAATAGCCCTGAATTTGCATCAGTAACAGCAGTTTTCTTAGTGAATATGGGGATGTGAGGGGAGATCAGCTGGTGCTTCTACATAACTGGACATTTTTACTGAAGGCGTCACTTGGGTAAATGTTTCATTCTGACGCTTGTGCATACCTGGACAGTTTACTGAAGGGGTCCCTTGAGGAAAAGTTTCATTCTGGTGCTTGTGCATACCTAGATATTTTACTAAAGGGATCATTTGGGTGAATGCTTCATTTTTGGGCTTGTGCATACTAGGAAATGTTGCTGGAGAGGTTGCTTGGGGAAATGTTTCAGCTTAGTGCTTGTGCATACCTGGACAATTTACTGAAGGGGTTGCTTGGGTGAATGTTTCATTTTTGTTGCTTGCGCATACCTCAACATTTTACTGAAGGGGCCGCTCGGTGAAAAGTTTAATTTTGATGCTTGCATACCTGGGCATTCTCGTGATGTGGTTATTTGGGGAAATAATTAGTGTGTCAGAGAAGTGCTTGTGCATACATGGTCAGACTGCTGAAATGATTGCTGAGCAAAATAATTTGTTGTGTCATTTTAGTGCTTGTGCATGCTTAATACAAACTAATGAAAGAGTTGCTGGGGCAAATAATTAATTTGTGTGTCAGGGAAGTGCTTGTGCAGAGTTGGACAAACAAGTTTGAGAATTGCAACTCCAATATCCAAGGTGAATCATCTCTTTCAATAATTGATATGTGTACGGCAGTGATGTCAGCTTATGAATTGCAAAACTACTTCCTTATCAAACTACGCTTTCCAGTCTTTCTAATTTGCATCTCATTATTTCTAAAGCCTTGCATGTTACAGTAAATGGCCTCTCTGAATATTGCCTTTGCTATGCACATTTGTAAGCATCAAGAGTACCCCTATCGCAATTGAGCAAGCAGCTATGGATACAGTACCGTGTCTCATCAACACAGGCAAGAGGAGCCTGCCTTAAGGTTATTTTACAATCACTTGTAAAACAGAACTTAGGTAATCAGATGAACAATGCTACCACATCTCCTCTCTTTTCCTAGGGGTCCCAAAGCATAAGTTCTTTGCTCCTTATCCATCTCAGTTTTCATGACTGAGATGCATCCTCAGTGCTACTCAGCTAACATCATCTAATATACTTGTGAAGGCTGCCAGCCTAGCTAGATAGAATTGTGTAGATAATTCTATGCCATTGTAAATATTAATATAATCCACAGGCTTGTTTTTACAAATGTAAGAAAACTAAATGTAAGAAAAGTGTGTTATATGCTGAACTTCAAAAATGTAACCACAGTGCACCCTGCTGGAAGAAAGCTGTTAAGTAAAGAATTACAACTGTGTTTGATCTCAAGCTCAGAGACAGGATATCTGAGCTAGCAAATTCTTTCTGTTCATAGGTTCATAGGTTCATAGGTGTGTACTAGGCTAATGGCCCTGGAGCCTTTACAAACCTAGCCCATAGGATTACCCTGACATTGTGCCACCTGTCCTTAGTACCCAGTGCCTCTGTTGAGTAGAGCCACTGGAGTGACCCCTGGGGTGAATTTTCTATTTCCCGTCCACTTATCCAGGTTTCTCTTGAAGAGGGCTAGTGAGGTGCTCTGTTTGACATGTATGGAAAGTTGTTCCATAGCAAGGGCAGTCTCTGGGTTATGAGCCTGTCCTTCCAGTACATTCTGTTGATTGTGGTAATGAGGTTGAGGTCACTGGAGCATGTGGTGTGGAGGAATTGGGATTTCTTTAGATGTAGCATTTCTAACAGAGCTGGATCAGACATGGCTTTGTATGTCAAGCAGAGATCGCCTCTAAGTAGGCGATATAAGACAGAAAATAGTTGGAGTTTTTTAAGTATGTCCATATAGGACAAGTGTTTAAGGCCTAGGATCCTCTTTGTGAGGTACTTTTGCGGCCTCTCCAGTTGTTGCAGGTGTCTAGTGAGGTACATGCCAAATGGGGCACTGTACTTGATGATTGGCCTAATGAGGGAAGAGTTGAGGGAGACAATAATCTCTTTCTTCCTGGGTGCAAAACCCTTAGTAATGAGATGTGCCACATAGAAGGACTTTCTGACCACAGTGGCAATGTAGTGTTCAAAAGAGAGGCTGCTGTCAACCTGTGTTCCCAGATCTCTTATAACACTTTCTGTGTTCAGTGGACTACCCCCGATGTGGTAATTCATGGGAACCAGGTTTTCCCCCAAAAGGGGTAACAACACATTTTTTGGCATTGAGCTTAAGGCCATGGTTCTGACACTAGTCAATGGTCGCAGTGAGGTCTTTCTGTAAAATGTCAACATCATGTGGGGAGTTAATAATAGCTCCCAACTTGCAATCGTCTGCAAACTTTGAAAGCCAGAGACCCTTGGTGTTGGCCTGGACTTCAGAGAAGTAGTTACCAACAGGAGAGGACCCAGAACCGAACCCTGTGGGACTCCACTCGTGACTGGTCAGCAGTCTGACTTGGAGTTCACTACTTTCACACTGTGGGTTCTATCTGTGAACCAGTTTGTAACCCACCTAGTGATATAGGGGTTGATGCCTAGCTTAGGAGTTTTTCTATTATTCTTGAATGGGGAATGGTATCCAATGCCTTGGCCAGATCAAGGTAGGCTGTATGAACCACCTTGCCTTCAGCCACAGCTCTGGTGACTGACTCAAAGAAGTCGACCAAGTTGAGCAGGCATGATCTACCCTTCACAAAACCAAACTGTGTGGGATCCAGAGTTTGGAGATTCCCTATATCCTTGTTTATTAGGTCCATAATGATGCGTTCCATAGATTTGTATATCAGACTCATCAGGCTAATGGGGCGATAGTTCCCAGGGTCTGTAGTCACTCCTCCTTTGTGGAGAGGGATGACTGTAGTAGTGCGCCATTCAGTAGGGACAAAGCCTGATGTGAGGCTGTGATTGAAAAGGGCACACAGGTGAGGTGCCAGTTCACTCTGTAGTTCATGTAGAACACAGCCAGGGATATTGTCAGGTCCCATGAAAGCTGTATTCTTGGTCTTGGACAGTGCTGTTTTAACATGTGCAGCAGTAATACTGGGTGCCTGGTAATCTACTGGTATTGTGATTGGTCCATGGGGGTGGTAAAGTTGGCACTGAATCTGTTGGCCGGTATATTGGCAATATCTGTTGGCTAAGTATAGGAGGTACCATTGTGCAGTAGCTCAGAGCAAATCTGGGTATTGCCGTGGAGGTTCTTTACATAACTATAGAAGGCCTTGTGGTTGTCTTCACTATCTGCTGCAATTCTGTTTTCATAGCTAGCTTTAGAGGATTTGATGAGGGATCTCAACTTTTTGTTGAGGCTAATAAGGGAGTTTTTCCAGTCTTGAGACTTCACCTTATTCCGCATCAGTTTCCTCCTTCTGTTGTAGAGTTTGCTTATGGCAGGGGACCACCACATTGGCTTCCATTTTTTGGAGGAGAACATCTTGGAGGTTCTTTACATAACTATAGAAGGCCTTGTGGTTGTCTTGGGTATGGCAAGATCCATGCATTTCTGTACGTGTTTCTACAGTGCACTGATGTATGATTCGTTGGTCATGCAACTATTCTCCACTTGCATGGGTGCCATGAAGTTAGCCACCTCTGTTTTTAGGAGCCCAAAGTTAGCTTTGGAGAAGTTTTTAATGGTGGTTACCTTTGCAGGGGGTGGGGTGGGAGGGATGTGGATTTCCAGGGTGATTAGTTTATGGTCAGATCTAACCAGGGAGTTATTGTTGTTATTAAGACAGAGATAATTGCTAGATTTTACATGTAAAAGTGTCTTGTATTGCTGTGGCTTCCTGGCCAGGTGCAGTTTACAAAGAAATGTACATTTTGAGTTTATGTTAGCATGGGAACTAAAGGAGAAGTGATAAAAATGATGTAACGTGAAATGACTCAGCAGTACTGGGCATTATCAATTTAAGACTTTCTCAGAGAGAAAGTTCGAGCAGTTTTGGATTTTTTCTGAAGCTGACAACAGCTCACCAGCACTTTGCCTTGTAAGTAAAGTGATTTAGGACATAGTTTCTCTTAGAGTTAGATAGGAATTTAGCCAGACTAGTCTAGCTGTTTTCTATATTGATGTCAGGCTATCCTACAATATTGTTTTAAAGTTCCTGTGATTTCTGAACTCTTGATTAGCACTGTGTTGAACTGATGAGTATTGTCTTGTGTTTTTATTATTTATTATTAAATATTTTTAAACCTTTCAACTGTGGCTGTTTTGTGTAGAGACAATTTAAGCTCTAGAGTACTGGCATGTATTTGATGGTACTGTCCAAGTCACTCCAATAGTCTTGTTGCTCAGTCACACTTACTGTTTGGATAATAGTAATATTACACAGTGAAATTGGTCATCCTTTGGGAAGGACCTTATAGTAGCTAGTATTAGTGGTTGGTGGCAGTCCGTACTACCTTAGTACTACCTAGTAGCCCTAGTCTGGGCAGAAAGGGGGTACAGCTGGAGAACCTGGGCCAGCCTTCCCCAGGAGTGTCTGTGTGTCTGTATCTAAATCAAATCTTAAAGTGTGAGTGTGCCAGCTGCTTGGGCAGGGACAGGAAGCACTGGTTGGACAGAGAGGGTGCTGGAGGTTTTAACTTGACCACTAGGCTGAGATCTGGACCTTATAGCTGTGCCAGTGGGGATTCTTATTAAGGATCTGGAGAGAAAGGGAGAAACCAGCCCCAGACTGACTGTGATCTCTGTGTGCTCTTAAGGGAAATTTTACTTTATTGTGTGCGTACTTGTTATCTCCCCAATGTACACGTCCCTCACTGGTGCTAGTGGTGAGGATTGAGGCACCTTGATTACTGGGCCAGTGCACGGGCGTCACGATGCTAATGATACTACAGCATCATATTTAGCTTCAACGGTTTCTGAAGTTACAAAAAACTTCAAGCAATTTTCAGCAAGTTGAATCCATGACTCTATGAATGTCTGTGCCCTCATACTGACTACAATAAATATGAAATCAGCATTCAAATTGAGACTGCAATGTAGACAAAAAAGGTCAGACTTAATAAAGGCCAAGCACAACTGTCTTCTTTATGTTTTTTTTTTGTTAAAACTTACATATTAATTAATTTACAGCATACTTCTCTATGTCTTATGTACTTTTCAATTTAGAAAGTCGCTAGAAAAACAGACTTTCATAAAACTACATTTTCTGAAAGATACGAAATCTGAAACCCAAATGTCTGTTTTTATTTATTGACTTCAGTTCACAATAATTTGCCAGAAAACCACAGTTTTATGAGGAACAGATGAAACATATTAGGAAAAAATCTGAACATTCTGCAAAATTCTGGACAGTTGAGAGATTTGATTTACTCTCAAAACAAATCAAACACTTGGTCTGCCTTATAAGGTGAGAAACACATTGTCTGGATATATTAGACTCAGAATGGCTGCAACTTACTTAATACCTAATATTTTATATAGTTTCTGCATTTTCTCAAATCTTCATTTCAGGCACCTGCCAACCTTTGAATAATTCTACCACAGGGCAGCAAACATAAATCCTTCATCAAAGTCACCCGTCTTATGGAACAACCTTCCTTCAGAGATTGCATCTATCCTAGACATTAAACAATTCAAGAAACAACTGAAACAGCGCCTTACAAATGGTTACAAATATAGCTGTTATAAAAGCAATGGTAAAGAATTATGATCTGAACAAATATCCTAACACTCACTCCTACACATACTGCTGTAAAGATTAGCTCTGTTTCTGTCTTATTATACAGAAATAACTTGCATTATGTTGTCTAATGGGTTTCTTATGTGGTTTACTTAGAAATACTGAGTTACTGAAAATGCTTATAGGTACCAGTAGTACATATGCATCCTGAGCATGTATTTAAGAACATTGTCACAGGACAGGCCCTAAGGGTCTCTAGACTAACAGCAGATGACTATACACTAGATCAGGAGTTAATTATATTAGGAAAAAGATTTCTGGACAGAGGATACAATAAAAAAGAAATAGAGAAGGCAGTAACCAATGTATCTGACACAAGAAAACGTAAAGGTAAACCTTACTTTTCTGCTCCAGTTCATACATGCAAGTGGAAAGCTAACAGTAATAATGGGATGAGAATACCCATTACATATGCTAGCAATATTAGACTCTTGCAGAGTGTGTATACCAAACACTGGAACATACTCCTGTCCAATGAGAGAATACGTATGCTAGCGGGTGAAACTCCCAGATATACATTTAAAAACAAAAGGTCTCTTAAGAAGATGCTATGCCACCCTAGATATGACATGGGTGAATCTACACAATTACCTGTAGGCTCATACCCCTACAATGTATGTAAGTTCTGTCACTTGATAGATAGTGGGGGAAGTTTTGACCATCCGGACACAGGGAACAGGATGCATTTTGAAGTTAATGCTAACTGTAACACCACTAATTTAGTCTATTTAGCATATTGCACTCTCTGCTATTCTTTCTATATTGGGATGACAACCCGTAGACTAAGAGATAGAATGAGAGAGCACATCCATGATATATTGAGACAACCTGATACTAATGCCCTAGCTAAACATATTACTAAGCTAGGCAATCAGCATACTTTAGATTTAGAAGTGATAAAAAAGGGCAATAGAGGGGACCCAATAAGAATAAGGTGGAAAATAAAAAACTTGAGTGGATTATCAGGATGAGCGCTAATAAAGGGAAAGGTCTGAATGACAAGATTTGTATTAAACCAGTTTTGGTCAATAGGCCTTTAGCCAGATAGCATGTTTATTTGTTATGCTTTTTATACATTTGTAATCTTTTATAATATTTATTGGTTTTAATGATGAATACTAGGATGTTTCATATATTAAATGAGCTGTTACTTTAAATTTTTATTCTTAATGGAGTTTGCTATATGATTGGCTGCTGCCTATTTTAAAAGCAACACAGTTTCACATCATGTTTGTCTGATGAAGCGGCTTTGGCTGCAAAAGCGCTCACCTATCTGTTACTGGAAATGAAGAACCTTGGATTTTAGAAGCTGTGCTTTGTTACCTCCATTATTTTTGTTTTTTGCGTGCTTGGTTTATTGGAGGAACGGTTTACCTACACCATTACTTTTGTTCTTTGCTGCTTATAGATACCAATGTTGACTATGTTACTCACTGACATGCAGTGTATTACCATTTGACACAATATAAGACTGAAATGATTCTGTGTACTTTCTTTGCTGCTGCACATACTGAATTCCTTGCATTTATTCTCAGAAATCAGAATCAACTTGGGATTAGGAGTGCTTATTTTGCAGGAACAAAGTGCAGGGTTGGAGTCTTACCTTTGAAAGTGAAATTGGATAGGCCTAAAATGGCCCACAAGGGCAGCTAACCTAGTACTTACCTATGAACCTATGAACTTGTCCTAAGTAGAACCAAATTACAAATTGTATTTTCATAATTGAATAGCATATGAGTTACTGTTTGTGTTTCCTCTTTTAAATAATTTGAGAAGAGTGAGCTACTATGTTTGCTTATGTGTGCTTAGATTGAATAGCTACATACTGTCTTACTTTGTACTGCACTGTGTCCAGAAAGAAGTTGAAAAGCATCCTATACAAGTTCTCAAACCTGGTTTACAAACTTTTTATAAATAAAATTGAGACATAACCAGGATTTTTGTAATTGCACATCATCTTTCAAAATGTGTTTTTTCTCTCTCAAAGTTTAGCCTTCCTCCACCCTTCCCCAGATAATGCATATTTCAGTGTAGCCTACATTTTTGTTTCTTGCAGCTGTCAGTCAAAAGCCATGTCTCAGAATGCTTCCTAGATTTTCTGCTCTGAAGTCTATCCTGACAGCCGTCCAACTTGTCTGCTTCTACCAGGGACTCCTGGGGGGAGTGTTGAAGATCATCTGAATGTAAGCACGGGAAAAAGGACAATGAATAGGAGATATGAATGTCCCAGCCATGTTGGGGATTGTTTTTTCCAGCCCTAACAGGGCTGACCTGCTGACATCATGCCCATTACCTTAGACAGTGTCAATTATGCCCCCCATGGTAAAATCTATGACAATCTGCTATTCTAATCACTGGAGGAGTGCCTGAACACGAGTAATAAATCCTTCCTCACACCTGAAATGGGTGTGCTGATAATTATTTGTACCTCCCAGCACCCCCCAACACACACACACACATACACACGCACGCACACACACACACACGCACACACACACGCACACACACACACACACACACACGCACACACGCACACACGCACACACACACACACACACACACACACACACACACACACACACACACACACACACACCCTTGTTTTCTACTGTTCCAAAGCTGGAGAGAATGCACTTTCAATACTGAAAACTGACATTGCAAGCTTAGTGAAAAACATAGTAAAAATCCTGGTGTATCTTGTGCAAAACAAATAAATGATTCACCAAAACATTGACGCTATTGTGTACAAGGTATATACCTAGCTACACTTCTCAGATTCATAATTTTACTGTGATGCTACCTTTTTCAACAGCTATCCCACCCCATCCTTTTTTTTCCCCACTCTACTTCATACTGACTTATCTTAATGCTAATACTTTAAACAATTACATCCTAAAGCTACCTATCAAACTACTTTGCAACATTTTTACATTCACACTCACATGTATTCCTTATTCAAAACCATCCTCATACAGCTCTCCTTACAATAAAATTGCTAGTTCTCCTGACTCTCTCGCTTTAATAATAATCTAATCTTCACCAGCTAATAACTTTTTAACAAAGTCTAGACACCTATAACATGTATATTTTTCCGACTCTTTAACACAATTATTACTGCTTAGTTAGTTGCAGCTCTCTTCTTATCTTTGGGGGCCATAAATACCCCATACACCTCACCATTTCTGTTATCTCCCCTCCATCACCACCCCATTCATCATTCCCCAATGCGCTCTCAAGTATATTTTAATGACCTCATTAACAATTCTTCCATCTTCCATAATATTGTACATTCAACCTCACTACTTTTTCACTTATGTCCTACCAGCATCCCTGCATTCATGGCCACACTTTCAAAGGCATATCAATAATCCCACCTTTTCAGTCTTGTCATGTACAGGCAGTCTTTTCTGTTTCTCCAACATCATCTGCTCTCATTAATCCTTCACTAAGCTTATTGCAGGCTAATAACACTTCATTTTATCCGTCAACAATAATCCCAACCCACTGCTGAAACCATTCCCAAATACCATTTAAAGTTCACATCTATAATATCCATTCTGGTGCAACAGAAATTACTTCCAGCTCACTTACCCACAATTCCATCTCTTCCTACAGTACAACTTTGTCCATCACTTGTGTCTTGATAAATGGTCATAGCATGAGGAATCAACCTAATGAAATAAATGTGTTCATCTCTTTCCACAACCCACATATTGCAGCAGTCAAAAAGTCGTGGCTCAGAAACAAACTTTCTAACTTTCTGCACATTCTGCCATCTACAGATACTTTCAGAATCTAAGACCAGAAAAAACGTGTTGGATGTGGGACTTTACTACTCTGCAAAGTTGTCATGAAAATGATATTTTGATCATCATTCTGATTATCAGAATCAACGTATTGCAACAGGTTGATTCTGCGTGAAACGTCAGCCTGACTTATGACATTCAGCAAATGCTGAGGTGGATAACTCCTACTACAAAATTTATGAAAAATCTCATCCAACGTTTTCTGATAATCAGTCTCAGTATCTTCTTCTCTTTCAGCTGTTCCCGTTAGGGGTCACCACAACGGATCATCTGTTTCCATTTCTTCCTGTCCTCTGCATCTTGCTCTATCACACCAACCACATGCATGTCTTCTCTCACCACATCCATAAACCTTATCTTAGGCCTTCTTCTTTTCCTGTTACCTGGCAGTTTCATCCTTAGCATCTTTTTCCCAATATACTCTGCATCCCTCCTCAGCACATGTCCAAACCAATGCAATCTCGCCTCTCTGACTTTGTCTCCAAACCATCCAACCTGAGCTGACCCTCTAATATACTGATTCCTAATCCTGCCCATCCTTGTCACACCCAGTACAAATCTTAACATCTTTAACTCTGCCACTTCCAGCTCTGACTTGTGCCTTTTTGTCATTGCCACTGTCTCCAACCCATATAACATAGCTGGTCTCACTACCCTCTTGTAGACCTTCCCTTTCACTCTTACTCATACCCGTCTGTCACAAATCACTCCTGACACTCTTCTCCACCCATTCCACCCTGCCTGTACTCTCTTCTTCACCTCTCTTCCACACTCACTATTACTCTGAACTCTTGATCCCAAGTACTTAAACTCATCCACCTTCGTCAACTCTACTCCCTGCATCCTCACCATTCCTCTCTTCTCCCTCTCATTCACACACATATATACTGTCTTAGTCCTGCTGACCTTCATTCCTCTCCTCTCTAGAGCATATCTCCACCTCTCCAGGGTCTCCTCAACGTGGTCCCTACTCCACTACAGATCGCAATGTCATTTGCAAACATCATAGTCCATGAGGCCTCCTGTCTGATCTTGTCTGTCAACCTGTCCATCACCATTGCAAATAAGAAAGGGCTCAGAGCTGATCCTTGATGTAATCCCACCTCCACCTTAAAGCATCTGTCACGCCCACTGCAGACTTCACCACTGTCACACTACCCTCGTACATATCCTGTACCACACTTACATACTTCTCTGCCACTCCTGACTTCCTCATATAACACCACAACTCCTGTCTAGGCACCCTATCATATGCTTTCTCCAAGTCCA
The DNA here is from genome assembly GCF_019279795.1 of Protopterus annectens. Classification (NCBI taxonomy): domain Eukaryota; kingdom Metazoa; phylum Chordata; order Ceratodontiformes; family Protopteridae; genus Protopterus; species Protopterus annectens. The sequence goes on from NC_056735.1 coordinate 868,835,853, forward strand.
CAAAGACACAATGCAACTCCTTCTGACCTTCTCTATATTTTTCCATCTACACTCTCAGAGCAAACATCGCATCTGTAGTGCTCCTTCCCGGCATGAAACCATACTACTGATTACTAATCATCACCTCCCTTCTTAACCTAGCTTCCACTACTCTTTCCCATAACTTCAAGCTGTGACTGATCAGTTTAATCCCTCTGAGGTTACTGCAGCTCTGCACATCACCCTTATTCTTAAAAATAGGTACCAAAACACTTTTTCTCCATTCTTCAGGCATCCTTTCACTTTCCAAGATTTCTTTAAACAATCTAGTTAAAAACTCCACTGCCATTTCACCTAAACACCTCCATGCTTCCACAGGTATGTCATTGGACCAACAGCCTTTCCGTTCTTCATCCTCTTCATAGCTATCCTTACTTCCTCCTTGCTAATCTGTTGCATGTCCTGATTCACTATCCCCACATCATCCAACCTTCTCTCCCTCTCATTCTCTTCATTCATCAACCCCTCAAAGTACTCTTTTCATCTGCTCAACACACTCTCCTCACTTGTGAGTATGTTTCCCTCATTATCCTTTATCACCTTTACCTGCTGCACATGTTTCCTAGCTCGGTCCCTCTGTCTAGCCAATCAGTACAGGTCCTTTTCTCCCTCCTTAATGTCCAACCTTTCATACAACTCTCCATATGCCTTATCCTTAACCACCTCTCTCTTTGCCATGCTCCTCATCTCCTTATACACTTGTCTACTTTCTTCATCTCTCTGACAAACCCACTTCTTCTTCACCAGCCTCTTCCTCTGTATACTCAGTATAATAATGATTATACTCTGTATAATCAATCTCAGTATCCTAAATACAATTAGTTCTAATAAGCTGTCCCTCTGGAATGTTATTAATAACATGTTTAGGGAGATGACTATCAAATCTTAAATACTTGTTTTTATAAACTGGCTTCCTATAAATATTAGAATGTAATGATCTCTCTAATGTTTTAGTAACCATAACATCAAAAGACCTAGTGGTAAATAATTCAACTTTGACAGTAAATTGAATACTAAACTGATTATTAATTAAATATTGAAAAATGATAGTTTATCATATTAAGTCTTTTAAACTAACCATACATCATCCAAAAAGTGATGCCAAATATTAACTGCTGTTAAAATGATTAATGGATGTATCAATAGATATAAATCACATTGAAATATTCCATAAATAGATCAGCATAAAAGGATTCAAAAGCTACCACTAATAAAGTTCCGTTTAGTTTACAAAATATTGACATTTATAAAAAAAGACATTTTGATTTAAAACAAATTCAACAATTTGCATCAAGAAATCATTAAATTCACATGGATAAATATCCCACAGTATTAAGCGAATATTGTAACAACACCTTAAACAACACTCTGAAACAGCAGCATCTTTCAAATGCCTTCATATATGGCTAGATCAAACCCTTAATTCCATACTCACATAGACATATACACACCAAAAACTAAAATTAATTTTCTTATAGATCTCAAAACCTAACATCTTCAGCAAGAGCTACAATAGGCAAGGAGTCTTCCTTAGCTGAACCTGAGCATGGCCTGTCAATTATAGATGCAGCTTTATTTAAAAACATGTAATACTCTGTAGACTGTCAATTTGTTTGCTAAACAATTTCTCCTCTCATGTGCTTCACTGCCTGACTCTCTCAAAAGCAAAATGGGTGCCTATCAAACAGAAAGTAGTTCTTTTACTGAGGTTACTTCTTTTCAAACTCCTAAATCCTGAAATATTTTCAGTGCTGCAGCAAAGCATTCTACAAAACCCTCTTCTTATAACCCCAGAAGTCACTCTCATTCAACACCTATTCATCTACTCTCCCCAAAATATTAAATTGCACTGACAATGCATTATCAAGCCTTGCACCAAAGCTATAGGAATCACTTTCATTCTACCTAAAACACCTGTTCTACTCCATATTTAGATCATAATTCAAAGCACATCTCCATAAAGAAGCCCACTGTAAAAGCTATCAGGTGGCCACATGACCAGCCGCTTTTACTCCCACTTCTTTTAGTTTTCTAACTTTCTCCTTCAATTCATCTTAACATACAGTCAGACTGACAAACCATTTTTGTAAGTACTGAACATAAACTCTGTATTAATCTGCACATTTTTATAATATTGTTCATTGCGACTGCATTCACTTAATCTATGGCTGAAATTGGTCCACTGTGATCAGTACACTACCCAAGTAAACAAAAGTAAATAAATAAATAAATATAACTTTGAAACCAGTTTGCTCTGTGACATACTTTTAAACTCATCCAGATTACTTTTTTTAAATTTCTGCACTGGTTAGAACTCCCAAGAACTTACTAGAATATTACAGTTGAGACTATCTCTTCTATCAGTTCTATTCTCTTAAAATACATTTTCCAAAATAAAGCCAACAATGAGAAGTATTCACTGGATTTGTTCCTTGCCAAGCCTCCCTCCCAGCACAGACACACACACAAATACATGCACACACACACACACACACACACACACACACACACACACACACACACACACACACACACACAAGTACACTTCACATAATCACTTTGGTGTCTCTGTTCCTAGTAGTGGTCTCCAGATGCTGGAACAACCTTCCTCTGAGAGTATGAAAAATTTCACATAAGTATTTTTTCAGGAAGGCCTTAAATGAGCATCTATTTATAAAGTCGTCTCATGCATACAACTTACCTGTCACCTATTTTTTCCTGAATTCCTGTACCTTTGTCTCTTAACTTTTGTGATAAGCCTGCTTCTTCCATCTCCTTACAGCTGCTCTACTCACCTGATTTGTTTTGCAAATCATGTACTATATTTTAAAGTATTCAGAAAAGAATAAAACTTAAAGGCTTGTGACAATTTCTGATCTACAGATACCTGAACTGAGTTTAATTGTCTGCAATTCTTGCTTATCTAAATATAATGCAGAAGTTTAACATTCTGTTGTATATGTGTGCAAAATATTAATGTATTCAGAATTCTAAATGTAAAGCAGTCTTGACATGACCTGTTCTCCTTTGCTGAAATGGCCTATGTCGATGTAAATGTTTCTGGTTAAAAATGCTGTAAATTAATGAATACATACATTCATACATAAATCTATAATATAAAATAAGTTTAGTAATTTTACCCGTAATTCATATAGGTACTTTTAATAGTCCTTGTTGAGAGTTATGTTTAATATTTCCCATCCTTTAACCTCAGGTAGTTGCTCAGCAGAAAGCCACTTCCTCAATATGAACCTACAGATAGTGGACTGTGAGTGGTAAGCCATAACTGGAGCAGCCAACTACTCCTAGATGCCCTGTCAGATTCAGAGACAGGTCCATGGCAGCGATTTTACATGGCTGATAGAATCACCATGATGGGAGTCATCATAGCCATGCTAAATGTTAATGAGTCATTCACTGGAAGTGGCTAATGATAAGTAGCCATGTGGTCTCCCCCAAACATACCTGTGAGAAGGGATGTATGCTACTGGGTGATTCAGAGAATCACTCATCCGTGTAAATTAGCATGGCTAGTGGCTAGCCATGTTTACATGGCCAAAATGCTGCATTCCCCATTATAATTAGTGAGAAAGATCATGCTGCAGGTAAGGCTAGGGAAGATCACCAGAGATGTAGTGATGGCTGTGTGTGTGTGTGTGTGTGTGTGTGTGTGTGTGTGTGTGTGTGTGTGTGTGTGTGTGTGTGTATGTATGTATGTATGTGTGTTTCTGTGTGTGTGTGCACGTCTATGTGTGTGTGCTTTTCTGTGTCTGTGCATATTTGCGTGGGTGTTTGTGTGTGTGTGTGTGTGTGTGTGTGTGTGTGTGTGTGTGTGTGTGTGTGTGTGTGTGAAAGCCTGCATGTCTGTGGTGTTGTGGTATATGGTCCACTAGTAACAATTACTGCCAAAAATTGATTTTTTGCACTGGCAGTAATTACACACGAGAAAGAGACATGTAACTTAGCCAGTAATGAGATCTTTCTCATTATGGCTAAATATGTCTCTGAATCACATTTTACCAGTGGCGGCTGGTGACTTCAAATCAAAGGGGGGCTGCAGGAGACAGCTGAATGGGTGGGGCCAATGGGAATGGGGTGTGGCTAACTAAAGGGGCAGAGCTATGGTGCAGTGGGATCAATGCTGGGCATGCTTACTAATTTACATGAAATAAATGCTCAAGTCACTATGGCACATGCTAAATACTCTACACAGCACACATTGTTACATGTATATACAGGTTGGTTTGAAGACTTACCTCTGCGGTATGCTGCAAACAGTACTTCGTACTCAGTTTCTGCAGCTGCACCTGATGAGAAGCTGTGGTCTGGTCTGGAACACATCAGATCATACTGGATCCCCCCCCGTTTTTCATAGAGGCTCGAAAGGGACTGTTTTAAAGTTTCCCAAGCAAACACTATTCACATGACCCCACCTGGTTCCAAATAAGTGCTTGTAGTCTTTTCTTTCGGCTGTTCCCATTAGGTGTTGCCACAGCGGATACGTTTCCAATTTTTTCCTGTTCTCTGCATCTTGCTCTGTCATACCAATCACCTGCATGTCCTCTCTCACCACATCCATAAACCTTATCTTAGGCCTTCCTCGTTTTGTCTTACCTGGCAGCTTCATCCTTATCATACTTTTCCCAATATACCCAGTATCCCTTCCTTAGCACATATCCAAACCAACCTAATCTCGCCTCTCTGGCATACAAATGCTGTGGATAACTTTCAAGATGATATCACTTAATTGGCCCAACATCATCTAAAATGGACAGATATTCCTTGTTATGCCAGCATTACTGGGACTAGCTTAATATTCAGTGCTAACCAGTACAGATAGGGTTAAGCATCAATAAAACAGTTTACAATTGCATTTGATTACTGGTAAAATCCTTGATGAAGAAGCTGTTTCTTGCAGAACTGAGAAGGCAGTGCAAAAAGAGCAGACAGAAGATATGGTACATAAAACAACTGGAGAGGCTGCAAATGTACCTCACAAAGATGATCCTATGCCTTAAACACTTGTCCTATATGAACACACTCAAAAAACTCCAACTGTTCTCTGTCTCATATTGCCTACTTACAGTATAGCATGGTCAGCTACACATTGTAGTTTGCCCTTCCTTTCCATTGGACAGTTTTAAGATTCTAACCTAGCTCTGCCATGTACCCTGTCCATGGTCTGTTTAGCATTTGTATTCCTGTCCAAGACATGAGTAAGCTGCGACAACATGTAGTGTAGGTAGCTGCTATATGGAAATGTATTTGTTGCAATTGATTACTGGGAAAATCCAACTGAGCAATAAAACCCCTTTTCAATGAGGCCCAGGGAGAAAGGATCCAACTAACAAAGATATAGATACATAACAATAACATACATAACAGTATACTGAGATAACAAACATCTCTGCTAAGGTAAAAGGAGGTAATATCCACATTGCCATACATTTACTTTCAATGCACACATATGCTGTATGTTTGTATGTATACCTAGCCCAGTTACACCTTCTGTGTATTTCAAGCTGCATTAGCCAGCATAAAAAATCTCTCAGGTGTGTGCACATTTATTTAAGGTTACTTACAATGAGCAGATTTTAGCCTAGGTCAGATAAGATTCAACAATATAAATCTTGTAGCATACCTCTCAACCTCTTAGAGCAAGAAATAGGGACAAAACCATGTATAAAAGTGGTACAAAGGACCAAAAATAGGGACAATTTTTAAATATTGCTCTTCTTACAAACTTAGAAAGTTGATAGAATAACAGGTTTTGCATTAGCATGAATTTTCTGAAGGGTATATGAAGTCTGAATCTGCAATGTCTATCATTACTTTCTAACTTCAGTCTTTAATGATTTATCTTATGTCACTTAAGTTAACAGTCATGTACATTTTGCTTTCCAACTTCCACCAGTATCCCTCATTGACAGTGGTGACAAGTACTGACTGAGGTTTCTTTTTGGGGATAAACTCTTGGCTAGGCTTGTAAAGGCCCCAGGGGCATTAGCCTAGTAGCCTCCTATGATCCTATTTAACACACCCCCAAACTAGAGAGAAAAACCTTACAAGAGCAACTGACAGCACAGTCAAACATTCATGTGCCATTCAGTAATCATTTATGACAATACATTAACAGAGGAAAATGCTGAGCTCAGTGTTGATCAGCTAGTTAGATTTAATTAAATGAAAAAAAAGTGGTACAACAAAAGAAACAAGCTAAAACATATGTCTTAAGCATCAAACATAAGAACTGCTGATACAGATTGTGCAGACACCTGCAGGAGAACAGAAGCAGAGATTTCTATAATTAAATTCAGTGGTCATCAGTATCAAAGGATATAGTGCCCACATGATGGCCTATCTGTTGGATAATACCTAACTTTCAGTCTCAGTCTTACCAGGAACCTGGGTCTGGCTACCAGCATTGTGAGCCTCACAATTAGTAGCAAAAGAAAAGTATTGAGCTAGGGCAGGCTGCAGATCTGTAGCTCTGGAAGCAAACTCAAGCACTGTGTCCAGCAGCAGTAGCAGTATCTGCCCTTTGTGCAAAACTAAAGCAAAAGACCTAGATCTGCTGAGACACAGTTCACCTTCAGTATGCAAGCCATCTGAAACACAGCTCTCTGTTTGGTTTTGTATACCACCTATGCTTAATGTTCTTGCACCTGAAAGCATAAAACAGTGTTATAATTCAACCATACCCCACATAGCTGACACATGAGGTATATGTGCTCTGTTAGCTGTAGCCTTGCAGCAAATGGCTCAGTCTCATCAGACTTGGACTTATGTCCACTTGTGAGTTGCACAGCACACTATAAATGCTCTACATTAAACATTAAGATAAGCAGATACAACAAAAATAGATGCTCTTCAGATGTAATATGTGCACAGACATCTGCCTTTTCTCACAGAAGGACAGTTCTGTGACCAAGTTGACAAGAGCTGCTTATTTACATTAAGTGCATACCCAAGGATGTCACTGGTGGTCACCTACTTGTCTCCTGGAGTCATAATTCTTTAGCATTCCTTTTGGTTTTGGTTTTCACAGTATCATACTATCACACATCACCCACATTGATGCCCAAAGACTGTTTGAGAATGCAGACTCGTTAATACGAATATGTAGATAGTCCACAGGAATATAAACATGAGATTCTGACTCTGTGATCTAACTAGGCTTCATGTCATGTATATGCTTTCTACACTTTACTCAGACTGCCAAGACTACCAACTGTGTTTACATCAGCCAGCGTTTTTGCCCACTTTTCTTGAATTCCTTACTTCCTTCATCGTGCATTAGCAGAGCACCACCAGTCTTAATTGCATTTTGAAGTACTTCAGGTTCTTATTCTATGAAGTACTAAAGTTTCTTCCACATATTACATATAGAACATTTATACATATCCTTACAAATCAGCATATATTAACATATTTTCACATATTAAAATATGACTAAAAGGTGCTTAAGTTTAACACATACTGTTTATCATAAGTAATGCAATTCCAAGGTCTCAGATGACCACATTTATAGGCTCACTCTTGACCATGTGTTACAGGTTTTCTGATTCAGTTTTCTTTCTTCCATACATGTCAAACTATACTAGGTTGCAAGGCAAAGACAGAAAGATAAAGAAGATAGTCAGACACCCTTAATAAGGGATTCCAGCAACAACCTGCTTACCAGCCCACAGGACATCTGGCAGGTATAGGTACATGTGACTTCACTCTATTCAAAATTTGATGCTAGTTGCATTGCCTCTGTCTCAATATTTCCACATGATCTGGTTTCTGTAAATTATCTGGGATGCCAATTATTCTGATGACACCAGAACCACAGGAAAGAAACAGAATCCACAAACAACAAATCACAAAGCCAGGCAATTCAAAAATCTTTTATTGAGACTTCACTGACTTAATGCCATGGCTCAAATGCCTTTTCAGAGTATACGTCACTAAAAAACAATTTGTTTTTAAATGTTTTTAAACCCTCCAACAAGGGCAATAAATACTGCAGTGAAGGCATGTCATGCCTTTATCCATCAATTATAAAGCTGTGTAAATAGCTTTCTGCCATCAGTTACCCAATATCTGTACTCTACAACAAATATACGCAGGTCTTTTCTTTTTAAAACTTATGTATTGAGCATCTTTTTCATGCACTGTCTCTCAGTACTAACTAACCTACTCCATTTTCTTTATGTTTCTTTGCCAGTACTATAGAATTCACTTTACCAACCCATACCTATCGTACTGTCCTCCTTCCTGGTGTCTGGGACTCTCTTCTTTACCTACATACTACATATAATGTGGATAATTTAAGCATACCCTTTTAATCACTATGCAAACTTAACTTCTCTTCATTCAGATCTGTTTTTATTGGTAAATCCTACATCATAGGTGTTTTTATAGGGCGTTCATCCCAAATCTGAGTCACAGTTTCTTTCTCAACACTCATGTTCACTCCTAAACATGATGTCACGCTTTAACTCTATGCACACCCTCCCAGCTCAACTACTAATAGCCAATCACTACTTCCCCATATTCTGTATTACCCCCACACTTATCTCATCACCACTACATCTCCTTTCATTCCCATATACATACATTTCTTCTTCTAGCACTCTAGCTCACTTTAGCATGTCCTATATTTCTTCAGTACAACAAAGTATACTAACCATATTCTCTATTTCCTTCTTAACTTATAATTCTACTTCCTACCACACATTTCACATTATACATTACCAATCTGATACATTTCCTATAAACCTATACCACCACCACCATACCTACATTAACATTCACATCTCAGCACACCTTTTCAACAGCACTAACTCCCAATTCTATGCTTACATATATATCCAAACCCACACACTCTACTTACACATATCATAAGCATTTCACTAAACTCAAATCCATCCTACTCCTCTCTCTTACTCACATTAAATTTCAGGCAGATATTCATCCTAACCCAGGGCCCACACATATCTTCCCTCTCCACCCTTTCCTACCCCTACTCTTCAAATCTAAACCTCTCCAGTTCTCCACATTACCCCCCACACTTTCCAGAGATAGACACTCTGACCTTTTAATTACTAAATTCAACCTCAGAAGCATCACCAACAAAATAGCAACCTTTCATGTTGCCCTTACCTACTACTCTACAGATGTAACTCAGACACACTTACCTCAAAAAAATGAAGAAACGAGCAATCAACTACAGTCTGTAGGCTTTTTTTTTCTCACAACTGTAGGCTTCTTTTCTTTTTACATAGCTGGCTGCTGACTGCTAGTGCTAGTCAAACAACGACTCAGGAATCCACTCCAGAATCTTTCCTTTCCTCTCCGAAGTTCATCCAAAGTTCCAAACTAAACAAACTTGCAAGCAAGCAAGCACCCAACCCAAAGAAAATTAGAGAGTCAGATAGGAAGCCTGATAAATTATATTAAATATTAGCAATTGGCTGGGCAGCAGTGTGGCACTTGTACCCATGTACGTACTAGTACTAGCTACTGAGCTACAAGAGCAGAAGGCAAAAGTAACTGTCTCATCCAGTGATCCTGCATTGCCTGACAATACTGATTGTTTCTCGCTCTCTTTTTCAGAAAGAGAGCAAGAAACAATCAGTAGTCACCCTGCCATTCACGTCACGTACGTGACTGCGGACATGGCAGTCCGCCCCCCTTCCACTTTACTGTGTGGTTACCGCACAGATTTCTGGGCAAAACACACTGATGCAGAACTCCACATAGTCTGGACTGCCTTTACAGCAGTCTGTGACAGTCCAGCAGGCAGCAAAAATAAAAAAAAAATAAAAAATCCAGAACTCGCCGAGAAACGAGTATGCACAGTTTGAGTTCCGGGACTTTGCTAGTCAGTCAGACTCGTTTTTATAGCAAGCCAGTTAGTTTTCTTAATTTAAAAAATATTTTATTTTACAAGTTGTAATCCACAAAATGAAGCAGCTTTTCAGGCAAAACAATAAAGCCCTGAGCAGGGCAAGCTTAGAAAATTGTGAAAAAAAACATAGACGGCTCAGCACACTTCAGTTCACTTTATTCCACAGAAACAAGGGCTAAGGGTATTTAAATACCCTAACAATGTGATTTAGGGAAGTATATTTCACAAAGACCTTTTAGAAGTTTTTAACAGATGTGGGCTAGATATATTAAGATGGATGATTGAAGAAAGAGTTAGGATTAAAGCTGAACTATTTAAAGAGATTGATATTTTAAATGAATGCATTAAAAATGACTTGATTTTTACAATTCCTTTAGAAAGAATGAAATATGACAATATTTTTATTGAAACAAATAATGATTGTGATAACTTAGTTAAGAGAAAAATAAAAAAGCTAGAAAGGGACCTTAATGAGTATAAAAATAAGGTAAGTTTCCCAAACCCAAAGAAGAAGGGGAGATTTAACCAAAACAATTATGGATGTTAAAACCTTTACTAGGAAAATTAACTTTCAGGTTATATTTGATCAGAATAAAAATTATGAACCAGGAGATCTGGTAAAAAGAAGTACATACAATCCCCCACTGCACCCCCAGATAAAAAATCTAGAGAATATACTCGGGAATGAAAAATGAAAGAAGTATGGGAAAGTACACTATACAAGGAACTTAAGCCAGGCTGAAAGCAGCGTCCTTGATGAATTAAGAGGGGATTCAGGCTTAAGAATTATGAAACTGGACAAAGGTGGGGGAAGAGCATTGATGAACAGCTTTGACTATGAGGGGAAAATGAATGAAATTTTAGGAGACCCTAACAAATACTCCACAGTTTCAAAAAATGAAATAAATATTAGTTACAGAAGGATAGATATGGCCTTAGAAAGTTTATTTTTAGATGGATTGTTAGATAGGAAGGCATATGAATATTTAAAAGTGGACAAACCTAAAATTCCTACTATTTTTGGAACCCCGAAAATACATAACAATGGAATGGATCTCCCTTTGAGGCCAATAGTTTCGGCTGAGGGTTCCAAAACTTTACTGCTAGCCAAATTCGTGGATTTTAAGCTTAAGAAACTGTGGCTTAAGAGAACCAACATTTTGAGAGATTCTTGGGATCTTCTAAGGACATTGAATCATGATCTATACAATGAGAATTTATGTTTCCTAACAATTGACATTGTAGATTTGTTCTCAAGCATCCCCCACAGTGATGGACTAAGATACCTGGCAGAACTAATTTTTGAGGATGAGACTTTAACCCACGATGAGTGCACTGTGGTGATGGAGCTTATAGATTTGGTTCTAAAGTTCAACTTCATTTACTTCAAAGGTGAATTTTTTCACCAGAAGAAAGGAGTAGCGATGGGTGCTGCTTGTGCACCAACCTATGCCAATTTGGTCTTAGCCAAATGGGAAGAGAAGATGGTAACCGAATCAATATACAGTAACAACTGGCCACTTTATAGATGATTCCTGGATGACATATGTATCCTATGGGAAGGGCCAAAAGAAGAGAAGAGATAGAAAAATGTATTGAATATATTAACAACAGTACTAGTTTACTTGAATTTTCTTACAGAATAAATTATGAGAAGTTGGAGTACTTGGATAAAGAAATATACAAGGAAAATTCATGTTTTAATTCCAGGGTGTATAGAAAGAGTACCTATTCTAACTCTTATTTGCACTTTGAAAGTGCTCACCCTTTGTACTCCAAGAAAAATATAGTTAAAGGACAATATATTAGGGCCTGCAGGATGATGTCCAGAGACAAAGACTTTGAAATGGAAAAAAGGTTACTAAGGAAAATGTTTAGGACGAGCAAATACTCACATGATATGATAGACAAAATTGAGACAGAAGTGACAGAAAGGAGACCAAATGACTTTAAGCCAATATTAGGATTACCAGTATTTGATACGGTAGACCCAGTAAAAAAGGCAAATGACAATTTTGGCAGTGCACTCATCTTGGAGTATAATGCCTGTGCACAAATGGTAAGACAAACTATAGATAAGGAATGGAATACATTAATATCATTTACTGACTTAGAGAAACTAAAGAATGAAAACTAAGAGTAGTTTATAAAAATTCAAGTAACTTAAAACTTTTATTGGAAAATGGTACAAACCAAGAAGTTCAGAGACGGAGAAAAAGGAAGGGAACATTTAAATGTGGACATTGTCAACAGTGTGCATGCATGAGCAATGCAGAAAGTGTGTATTTGGAAAGCAGGGGAATCACCCTGGAAGGTAAGGATTTTAATAATTGTGACTCCTTTGGGCTTGTATATTTAGCGAAATGTCAAACCTGTGAAGCATTCTATATAGGGAAGACAGAACGCAAGCTCAGGAGAAGGGTATATGAACATATGTATGACCTAGAAACAAACAAACAGACTAATGCATTGTACAGACACAAACAAAGCTGTGAAAATGCATACTATACTTTTTTTGTGATAGAAAGGGTGGAAAAGAGTGGCAGATGGGGTTTATGGGAGGAATGTTTGGAGTACAGAGAATTATGGTGGCAGATAGGTTTGGAGGCCAATAAGCCACCGGGTCTCAATGAACATATCTCCATAGCCCCATTATTAAAATTGAGAGCAGCAAAACTGTGATATGCATTTGCACTTTATGTGAATTTTATCACGTTTTTACCCATGTTTTCCAATAGTTACAGTAGGTCTTTAAGCTTTTTTGTATTTGTATTTTTATTAAAACATTGGGTTTGTAATATATTATGAATACAAGTGTTACACTCATTTATCAAAGGTATTGAACTTATTTTTCCCTTATATTTTCCTGTTTTTAACATTCTTTTAACTGAGTGAGGCTATACAGTTTGCCTTTGGTTTACAATGCAATTTTATAATACCTGTAATTTCATGATTCATCCACTAGATGGAGTATCAAGTTCATTTAAAGCAAATATTCAAGTTGGTAATTTTAACCATTGAGTCCTACTAAATGTGTTTCTAATAGTATTTTAACTTTATAATTTATTCTTTGTAGTCAAGTGTTTTAAGGATTTTTATTTAAAACATATTTTTATTTCTACATATTTATTCATCAAACATTGTAATATTAAATGCGGTTTAATTGTGGCAACACAGAGAGATGCAACAAGAAATGTTTTTGGTTTTAAACTAAATTAACCTTTCAATTAATTCATTAACCTAATCAATGTAATTAAGTGAATGGTATAAAAGCACTAGTAGTTTGAACAGCCCACATCTGAGGAAGTGATTTTTAAAACGAAAATGTATGGTGGAGCGTTAATGTGCTGTGTTTCTGTGGAATAAAGTGAACTGAAGTGTGCTGAGCCATCTGTGGGGTTTTTCACAATTTTCTAAGCTTGCCCTGCTCAGGGCTTTATTGTTTTGCCTGAAAAGCTGCTTCATTTTGTGGATTACAAGTTTTATTTGGAAGCTGCTGTGAATTTTGTTTTGATTTTACAAGTTGTGCTTTTCTTTTTTCTTCACACAACTAGGGGGCTGCAGTCCTGCAGTCCGATGCCACAAGCCGCCACTGCATTTTACGTGACTAAGTAAGCTGCATCTTACAGCAGTTTCAGTTTACATGAGTGTAAAGAATTCTTTCTGGATCCCAGTGAATTTATTTTTAGTGTCGCAGCTAATACCATTTACTTTTCTCTTCATTTGTGACAAATACCTTATAATCAGTCCAGTAATAGTGTACTATTGCCTGTTCTCAAACTACATTTAGTGGACTTGTCAACATCCTTAACTTCATAGATTAGTACTAGGCTAACTGCCCTTGTGGGATATTTTAAGCCTAGACAATTACTCCATGTGAGACTCACACCCTGCATCTTGTGTCTGTAAAGTAATCAGCTTTACAATTAGACCAACCTCAACCCCTTCATACACATTTCACAAAATCACTGTGATGATTCAGTGAACTTGCATCAAAGTCCAGTTTTCATAACTCATCCCTCGAGGTCAATTTCATGTCAATTTTACAATTTAATTTCAAAAAGCCAGTCATGTCATAGCCACTGAAAAAGTTGTCTATAAAATCCTGAGCAATATTTTGCAAGAATTCGTAGTGTATAATTGGAATTTTTGTTATACTGAAATTCATCTCATCTCCTTTTCCATACCAACCTTTCTGTAAAGTTACCATTATTTGAATTTTGATGGTTTTGAAAATTCAGTACACAAGTGAGAAAATCCTTATTAACTTTTTCACACATACATGCTTTTTCTTTGTACAATTCTTCATTCAACTGAATGCATTTTCTTATGCCATCTTCTTTAGGAACTAATAACTACCAAAAAGCTTAAATAAAAAAACAGTAATATGCAAGCACCTTCATACAAATAGATACAGCGTTTATAGCATGAATAAAGTAACCCGTACAATTAGATTGCATCAGTAACGTAACCTTTTTAATATATGCATTAATTAACGTTAACACTCACACTGTCAGTATAACCAGCCTGTAAGCATCTAAGTACAAAGAAGCCACTATGGGGGAAATTTGATTGTCTTCTTTCTCCAGTATGTTGATCTCCTAGTCATCCATTCAGACCACAACAGCCATTTACTTATATACTATTGCCTATCACCCCCATTCTTCAGTTCATACAATTTTTCCTTTACATCATTTAAGGGGTGAAAATTTGGGGTAATCCTACTTCTTTCAATTTCTAGTTAGCACTTTTTTCCTAAAAGCATTATTAATCACAATAATGCCATCTCATATTTATCCCATTTCCAAATATCTGGGGATTCTGAAGCAGGAATGTTATTTGAGAAAGCTTACTCCTACATGATGAGAAGGCATCCAAGCATTCTTAAATTTGAATTTGATTTTTAAAGATTTTCATTTCATGACATGCAGGAAAAAGGCATGTTCCTGCATTCCTAGCTCCTCTTCTGCATATCCTGAATACTCCCTTACAACGTTAGAGAATATACTATGTAATCTATTCAGAATATAAACATTTTTGTGGAGATAATTCCACACAAATATTCTGAATTTTTAAGAATGAGCTACTTATTTTAGAAGAGTATAAACTTCCCACCATTGCACAGGTAGCAGAATTTAACCTAATACCCTTGCTAAAATTCTTGGTTAGCTGGAAGTATAATTTCCGTCACTGCCTATCTAAGCTGTTTTCTACTCTTCCCATTTTTCACTCCATGCTGTTTACTTTTTGTATATATTTGCCCCTCTGAGATGTATCCCTGTTTTACCCACTGAGGTACATCCCCCTTATTCTGAATCTCCGATTTTTGTGCTCCCTCCTTAAAACCCTGTATGTCAAATAGTGGCCCTCTATAGCAGAAGCCACTGTTGACTCATTGTCCATGTAATAAATGTTGATACTTCTACCAGCCAGTTTAAATTCACTGAATTCTAAGTGTATTTTTTATTAGTTTTGGTGTCTCCAAATGTCTAAAACTTGCCATGTCTTGGTACCCATTCCACAGTCTCCATAGCAATACTCCATGGTATTCACCTGCCTTACAATCACAACCTCAACATTATTAATTGTGGAGTACAAATTTGGAATCCAAAGAACTGGGTGGAAAGGAGATCAGGGTGCCTCAGTTTTGCAATATCTTGAAGATAGTGGAAATTTTTTTATTTCTGTCCTATCCATGTTGCACCCTCACATGTCAGTGTATATTGAGGTTAATTTAAATCTTTTACCTGTTTGATGATTTGCTGTTTCATCCATCCATCCATCCATGACCCCTTTTTCCAATTTTTTTTACATAGTGACAGTGTGTCACCTTAACAGTGACAATCATCTACAGCAATTTTTTACAACAGGCTTGGAGTTAGAAATTGTAGTCTTCAATGTGGACTGTAGCTCTCAATCTAAGTATTGGCTCAGCCAGCAAAATGTCTTAATTACTACCCTTCCAGCTGACCCTACAGAGACTGGTGCATTATCCCATTATTTTTCACTTTGTCCAGAATTCCTGAGCAAAGAAGTTGAGAACTATGCTGCATATTGCACTTTTTTCAAATAATTATTTTTTTATGCATAGCAATACAATTCTGTACTATACATGCCAGCTTATATGAATAAATTACATTCTATTTAGAGAAGCATGTTTGCTGAAAATTCATTCACAAAGATATATGGATGTTTCAGGTAAGTTATATGTTATTGCTCGATACTTTGTAGTATGTCTAATGATGGTTTATAGATTCTAACATAAAATAATGCTTTCCACTTTAACCATATTTCACAATGGGGCTAGTTATAAGCAAACTCTGTAATGCTGCAGTTTGAACCATTTGACAGGATCATAGTAATATTTTCACTGAAAGTGATTGCCTTATTTTCTCTGACTATTTCCAGGTATCCTTCCACCTCCATTTACTCCAGATTCAAGGACAGTCTATGCCAAGGATATTCAGGACGTAGGTGCCTTCTCTACTGTAAAAGGCATTACCATTGAAGATGCAGATAGAGAAGTTTTCAATGAGTTTGCATCAGGCAATATATCAATCCCATGGCAAGAAGAAATGATTGAGACAAGAATATTTGGAGAGCTGAACAGCTGGGACGCCAATGGTGAACTACCAAATGACTTGAGAAGGGATTCCATTCTTGGGCTTCCTTCATCCAAATCTGGAGTGTGTTGCATATCTTAAAGCAGACAACCTGTAATATGTTTCTCTCTAGAAGGCAAGACAACACACTGACGCTCTCTGTTTTGTATTACAACTTTCATGAATACTGCTGCAAACTGAGAAAAGTACTGTTGCTATTCAGAACTGATACACCTACAGAAACAATGTATAGAGCAAAAACATAAAGCTCAAGGATGGCATTAATGCAAGTTATAACATCTATTATGAAGATTTAAAATACATTCAGGATTTACCAGCAAATGCACTGCACCTTATTTCAAGATTACTCTGGAAAGGGAGTGTGTAAAATCTAGTTTGCAAATAGTAATACAGAATTTTGTTTGGTTATATGAATGTGCTGACAGAATAA